>NW_015506725.1:154389-169389 GCF_001515645.1 Sinocyclocheilus grahami
ATGTGTGTGTCTGTGTGTGTGTCTCTCTCTCTCTCTCTCTGTGTGTGTGTGTCTCTGTGTATGTGTGTGTCTCTGTGTATGTCTCTCTCTCTCTGTGTGTGTCTCTGTGTATGTGTGTGTCTCTGTGTATGTGTGTGTGTCTCTCTCTCTCTCTGTGTGTGTGTGTGTCTCTCTCTGTGTATGTGTGTGTCTCTGTGTATGTCTCTCTCTCTCTGTGTGTGTCTCTGTGTATGTGTGTGTCTCTCTCTCTCTCTCTGTGTGTGTGTCTCTGTGTATGTGTGTGTGTGTGAGTCTCTCTCTCTGTGTATGTGTGTGTGAGTCTCTCTCTCTCTTTGTGTATGTGTGTCTCTCTCTCTCTCTGTGTGTCTCTGTGTATGTGTGTGAGTCTCTCTCTCTGTGTGTGTGTGTCTCTGTGTATGTGTGTGTGTTTAATTACTCATTGTCTCTGTGTATGTGTGTGTGTGTGTGTGAGTCTCTCTCTCTGTGTATGTGTGTGTGAGTCTCTCTCTCTCTTTGTGTATGTGTGTCTCTCTCTCTCTCTCTGTGTCTCTGTGTATGTGTGTGAGTCTCTCTCTCTGTGTGTGTGTGCGTGTGTGTCTCTCTCTCTGTGTGTGTGTGTGTGTCTCTGTGTATGTGTGTGTGTTTAATTACTCATCTCTCTGGAATACTTGATGGTTTTTGGTCAGTAATCTGCAGTCAAAAAAGCTGCTCTGGATAAAAGAATCTGCTAAATAAATATACCTGTAAAATGATAAAAATCTGATGAATGTGCCTTATGTAAGACTCCTAAATCAACTTATCTGAGCCGTATTATTAAATATCAAATCACTTTTATTTGGCTACCAGACTACAGTATGATCTGCACTGACTAGTTGAGAAAAGATTCCTTGTTTCTTTGCTGGAAGTTTTAATTAGACCGAAATATTTGCACTTGGCTTGGCCGTGAAAAGAGCGAGACCAAAGATTGCTTCATTGGAAAATACCTGAGATGCATAAACTGCTCAGTGAAGTTCACAGGAAATGAGGCGAAGCAAAAAATAAATGACTCACAGACTTTACTAAGAACACACGACTGACTGATAAGAATCTGAAGTGTAACTCTTACGCTCAGTGTGCCACAATTACAGTAACACTGGAGAAACCTCAAAGTATTGCTCTGCAGAGCTCAATACTATATATAGTTGAAGTTTCTTCTGCAGTATGTTTGTTTATTAGTTTGTCCCTTCAGGAAATAACTTCTACAGCTATTCTGTCGTTAATATTAGTGACTCAACTAATGCATTTGCAGATTTTTTCATTTGACGGCTGGGGGCGGGACTGTGTTCGGTTCCTCGGTACCACAGAAATCATCCCACAGTTTGAAGGAAACCCTCCAAACCTGTTGGTGCAGGTAAGAGGAGGCCAAGATTTCAGTTTTGACTGACAGACTGAGGTATGATGTTTCCTCCTGCTAATGTGACCGTGTCACTGACTTCAGTGCTGTGTTGAACCGCCGGCTGTGTGTCGTAAGCCTCAAGGAAACCCTGCACAAGCTGCACTGAAGGCTTTCAGACAAACATCTCAGAGAATCTGGAGTGAAGCACACTGAGGCTCCAGAGCCAGAGATGCATCAGGGACGCCTGCGCCTGCGGCCGTGGCTGGAGGAACAGATCGACTCGGGCAGATATCCTGGAGTCGTGTGGCTGGACGAGGTGAGATCAGGTTCAGACGGCTGCCGTTTGCTTTCATCCAAACATTTGTAACTTTCCAACTTGCTCAATGAAGTGTTAATCAGATGTTGTATTTACTTTTAACTGCTATGCATCGTTGACAATCTATTTCGCTGTTTGACTCTGTAAAGCTGCTTTGGCACACACTGTATTGTATAAAGCGCTTTACAAATAAAGGTGACTTGACTATACATGTCTAGATATGTCAGTATCCATAAATATATCCGTGTTTTCTTTACTGTAGTCTGCCAGAGTCTTCCAGATTCCCTGGAAGCATGCAGCCCGGCACGGCTGGAATATCGAGAAGGACGCGACTCTGTTTCGAATGTTGTATTTACTTTTAACTGCTATGCATCATTGACAATCTATTTCGCTGTTTGACTCTGTAAAGCTGCTTTGGCACACACTGTATTGTATAAAGCACTTTACAAATAAAGGTGACTTGACTATACATGTCTAGATATGTCAGTATCCATAAATATATCCGTGTTTTCTTTACTGTAGTCTGCCAGAGTCTTCCAGATTCCCTGGAAGCATGCAGCCCGGCACGGCTGGAATATCGAGAAGGACGCGACTCTGTTTCGAAACTGGGCGATCCACACAGGTACAGAGACTGACTTCTCTGATTACAGCACATGAAAATAAAAGATATCATCTTGATTAAAAATAATAATAATAAAACCTATCAAATATTTAGACAGTTAGGTAGCTTGATAAAAACAAATGAAGACGACTGGAAATATGTTTCATATCACATATGTTTACTGATATCTATGCATATCTATTATATGGTATCTGTGAAAAACATTCATACTTTTTCATCACAGTTTAAAATGTACAAATACCCGTTTTTGATTTTTTTTTTTTACTTGAGACTGTCAATTGTCAGAAAATGATCAAAATGCAAAATATGTAAACATTTTGAAGACCGACAATTTGCTTAGAGTTTACAAATATGTGACCCTGGAGCACAAAACCAGTCATAAGGGTCAATTTTTTGAAATTGAGATGTATACATCATCTGAAAGCTGGATAAATAATATTTTTATTGATGTATGGTTTGTTAGGATAGGACAATATTTGGTCGAGATACAATTATTTGGAAATCTGGAATCTGAGGGTGCAAAAAAATCAAAATACTGAGAAAATCATCTTTAAAGTTGTTCAAATGAAGTTCTTAGCAATGCATATTACTAATCAAACATTAAGTTTAGCTATATTTACGGTAGGAAATTTATAGAATATCTTCATGGAACATGATCTTTACTTAATATCCTAATGATTTTTGGCATAAAAGAAAAATCTATAATTTTGACCCATACAATGTATTTTTGGCTATTGCTACAAATATACCCCAGAGACTTAAGACTGGTTTCGTGCTCCAGGGTCACATATATGAATGTGCTATATATATATATATATATATATACTGTATATTCATAGTAACATACGTGTTGCTCATTAGTTACCAAATGGTACCATCTGCGTTGGTTACCATGAGAAACGAGATCTATGAATGTCCAAATCTGGATTTTCATTGAGTGAATGCACATTCGCTATAGCGTCGAGTTCAGCTTGATGTTTTGAGTCCAACTAAAACTCATCCACAAAAACTGATTCCATATTCAGCAGCCTCAAAAATAGTTGGACACCTTCGAACACTGAAGTCATTTAAAATGTCTTTTCATTAGATACAAAGTATCCAACCGTGTGGCAGTTATATGATGCCTTCCCCAGACCTTCAGAAAGATTTCTTTCGAGCCGTGTGATCTCGAGGTGAAGAGAATCACACTAACTTTCAACACGCTCCAGAGTTTGACAAACAGAACGAGCTGAAGACCTTTTGTCTTACTTTGAAAAGCTTACTGAAAAGCGTGCTGCATTTATTTAAAATAAATGTGGCTTGTTTTGATATTCTGATATTTAATGCAATGACACTTTTACATTATGTGGCATGTGCAGGAACTTAATTTCTCTGGTCATTGGTCTCAGACGTCCAACATTGAGATTTTGTCCAAATTATTTGAAACATCCAGATGAAGCACCAGAACAGCTCATTTAATATTAACGCTATATCACTTGTAATTGTACCAAACATGTTTAAAGGAGAAGTCAAATCAATGATCAGCTTGGCCAGGAACACAACTGAAATGCACTGAAAACTGGTGCCGGATGATCATGCAAACTCCTCTCGTGGATTTCAGGGCGATACAAACCCAGCGTAGACAAACCCGATCCCAAGACATGGAAAGCAAACTTCCGATGTGCGCTCAATTCCCTGACGGACGTCAAAGAGCTCCAAGACAAAAGCATCAAGAAAGGCCACAACGCTTTCAGAGTTTATATTCTCCTTCCACACAGCAAAACCGTGAAAAGACGCAAAGGTATTTGCACATATAAACCTTGTGGAATATTATTTCATACGTCTAGATTTCACATATAGTGTATAGAGATGTACAGTGGGTACGGAAAGTATTCAGACCCCCTTAAATTTTTCACTCTTTGTTATATTGCAGCCATTTGCTAAAATCATTTAAGTTAATTTTTTTCCTCATTAATGTACACACAGCACCCCATATTGACAGAAAAACACAGAATTGTTGACATTTTTGCAGATGTATTAAAAAAGAAAAACTGAAATATCACATGGTACTAAGTATTCAGACCCTTTGCTGTGACACTCATATATTTAACTCAGGGGCTGTCCATTTCTTCTGATCATCCTGGAGATGGTTCTACACCTTCATTCCTGTAGTAACGAGTTTGTGATGGCATGTTTCTCTTCAGCTTTAAGGTGTTTGGAGACCGACAGTAAAGCAGCATCACCACCACAAACGCAAAGGAGCATACCACTGGAGAGATTTACAGGTACCAACCAATGACAGGCCACCACCTATAATACAAACGTCCTTCCACGTCATCATGGATGTGTCACATCTTTCCCGCATGCATACAGAGGCCTTCTGGAAGTTCACAGATGATCGAGGCAGTGCCGCGACTGAAGTGCTGAGAAAAGATGATCTCGAGGAGGAGAGACCAGCCCTCTACTGCTCACAGGGTACTTGTGCTAGTCTGTGCACAATAGTTCGGATTAGTAGAGGTTTAAAAATGACTAACTCATGACCTCTGCAGGACTGCAGCTGAACAGAACAGACGAGCACGAGCAAACTGAAGCGGTGCTGAAGGTAAGATCTCTGATGGACACGGCTACGTTGGCTTGACAAACCACATACTGATCTCAGGACACCCAAAAGATTCACCAATCTGGAGGCCGTCCTGAGATCAGTATGTGGTTTGTCTTTACTTAATAGCCTAAGTAAATACTTTTAGTTAAGTCTTTACTTAACTTGCATGAAACCGGAAAGACCAATCAAAGCATCTTCAGCAGGACCGGCGGTCTGATGAATAAACACGGTGGAGCATCTGATGCACGAAGCTGCTCCGACTTAAAAACAAGTCTCAGCAATCATTTATGGTCAAATTAATTAAGTTGATCAAGACATTGTTCTGGAGATTGCAAGGCCATGAAGCTCAGCAGAAGTCGAGTGGTTCCACAGGACATTAGAATGGCTCTGGAGCAGGTTATGTTCAGAAAATAGTTGTTTGCACGGACTCAGTTTTTGGTACCGAAAGTTGAGCTTATCTATTTACTCGGAGTAAACTTAACTGGGTTTTAGGATTAAAATGCATAAATAAAAAACAGGTCGTGGTTGATATGGATCTGTATCCATCAACCACTCAAAACACTTTAGTTCACCCGAAAATGAAAATTCTGTCATCATTTACTCACTCAATGTACGTTCTTCAAAACATCCTCTTGTGTGTTCAGCAGAAGCGAGAAACTCATTCAGGTTTGGAACGACTTGAGGGTAAGAAACAGCGTTTCCATTTTTGGGTGAACGATCCCTTTAAACACCACAAGACATGGCCTTCGTGAACTCATCTCAGCTTCAGCTAATGCTTTGCCAAGCCAACACCAGAGTTTGTTTTGAACTGCTCTTTTCTGGTTAGTGTTGGATGTAAAACCGTGTGCATTCGTTCTGCAGATCGTGGATCATCTGAAGAACCTGGAGCACTGGAGTCCCTCGTACGAGAGCGACAGAGGCTGGAGACCCAACTCAATGTGGATGGGATGCCTGTGTAAGAAAAACTATTCAACAGCTCTTATCCAGTAAAACACTGGAGAACAAAATGATGTTATAAGAAAGTGTCCTACTAAACAAACCATTTGATCATTCTGTCCTTATTAGACGCATGCTAATGTGAGAGATTTGCTATTAAAGTCCATGAACGCCTCTGATTTCAGGCGAGACGATGGAGTTTTCAGGTTACTCCTTCCAGACGGACTGCAACGTGCACAATACCTCATCAGCTCAATACGACTAGATCAACTGAACGAGCAGGTTCACACTACTGTATGTGTCGTTGTTTTTTGTAGTGCAACTGAAGGAAAAATATTAATTAATGGACATGTTAATGACTGGACAGTGAAACTCTTGCCTGAATGATTCTGAGTAGTAATAAATTATGAAAAATTAGGCAAAATAATTCAGAGAAGACATCTGCCATTTTATTTGTTTCCCAAATCTTTCAATAAATCTTGAGTTAATGCTTTGGATTAAACCGTGTGTGGTCTTCATTCATGACGTGCAAGACGTCAGTAAGAACACCTGCATCTGCTGCGGGCGAATAATGATCATCACTCATGTGCGCATTGACTGTGGTGTGAAAGCAACTCGAAAAGTGTAGAAATGTAAGGAACAGTTCTGCCGACTGTCCAATCCGGCTCCAACTATTTCTGATGATCCTCAAGACCTCGATTAGCTGGATGAGGTGGGTTTAATGAGGAACGGAGCAGGGTAATCACGGGCTTTTCTCTTTTCAGAGTGTAAGAAGCACTTGATTCTGACAAGTCAGTCTGCAGATTTGAATCATGTTACCGCATAATCTGATTGGTCTTTCCAGCCCCCGTAAAATGAGCCAGTGAGTTTTACCACCTTATGAGTAGGGTTGGGTATCGTAAGAAATTTTCCGGTTCCATTTAAATTAACTATTATTATTTTTTCACTATTTTACCTTCATTGAATGTAGTGTTGCTGTAAGGTAGTAAGTAATGTTGAGTAATGCTAATCCATCAATCACATGTGCTTCAAAGTTGATGTTTTTTACACTAATAACATTTTGCTTTTCAAGCAGGAATAAGCTGGTTGGCCAAATAGTCCCTTGAGGGCTAAGACATTTGTTCATTTCCCTAAATTAATGAAATATTAGCTGTTATACTTATAACCATGTATGCACACACTCCATAAAGCCCCTATTTTACAAATAATAATGCAGTCAGGAGATGGTGTGATGCAATGAGTGGTTTCCACATTTTTAAACATTTAAAATGCATGAAAATAAATATTTTCCATCACTTTGTTTATCACTCTTGAAATGACCTGTACACTAAATAATCAAACCCTCATACTTGCATAACAATAGCAGTCTATTTATTTAGTGGTCCAAGTTAAAGTCAGTATGCAGCCTATATTAATGACAATATGGGACAAATATAATGTAATTTAGTGGCGGCAGGAGCTGCGCGCTGCCGGTATATGTACAGTCAGACAAAACAACGTGCACAGTTATCAAAGACGCGAGTGTGCGTACAGTCGTGGAAAACGATGTGTTTGGCAGATAAAGACGTGACACGGTGCGTCATGGGAAACGATGTGCTCAGTAATTAAAGAGGCAGGGCGGTGTTTCTGTTATTTGGTTTGTGACATCCTTTACGGGAAACAAGGCTGCTCACAGCGCTTGGTCACGCATCGCACCAGAACCGTTTTTAAACCGAAACGTATAAATTGCTCACGGTTCCGGTTCTCAGTTCCCAGCCCTACTTATGAGCAATGAAACACAGCCGCAGTGTAGTTTAAAGACCACTTTAATATCAGTGGGATTGGTTGTATAAATAGCACAACTGCAAGTAAAAGCAATCAGCATATTTCATGGTTCTTAACGCCCGAGTAAAGAGCGAAGCGGCAGTAAAAATGACAGTCTGAGACCATCAGAGTCCACATCAGTAATCAAAGGCCTGGCTGAAGCTGCGTTTCTGAGGACCTCCTCGTCCTCTTCTACCTCCTGAACTGTTATTGCCTTTGAAGCCAAACGAGCGGCGTCCTCGTCCGAACCCGCTGGAGGACCGCTCGCTGCTCGGCCGCATGCTCTGCTCCATCTCGGGGAGCTCTGTGGCCACGCTCAGCTGCCAGCGGCGGCCGTCCTGCCATCTGTCCTGCAGAGACAGAAACACGCCGAGTCAGCAAACACAAGCAAGCGTCTGCAAGTGAAACCCGAGAGCACAGAAGACGCTCACGATCAGCTGGACGTGTGTACAGACACGTCCCTCGAGCGTCGCTTTACAAACCACTCCAAACACACAAGCGCTTCGTCATACCTGCATCTCTTTCGCTTTGCTGGCCGGGACGTCGAAACACACACCCTGAGAGAAACACACACAAAGGACACATTAGAAATCAAGCCCTAAACAGATCCTCCGTCTCGGTGCTAATTTAGTCATTGACAGGCTATCACGATGTATAGATGATCAACAACAAAGTTCATTATTGATTAGTCGGGTCTGTGCACAGAAGCTCTTTACAGAACCAGATGCACAAGAGATCTCTGAATTCAACACAGACAGCTGCTTTGAGAGACGCGAGTCGTTTCACACGCGAGGAGTGTTTTTCCCAGCACACAACTTACATTTGATGCTTACATTGTTTGTCATTGTCTGAAATTATTTCCACTTTACATAACGACTCATCCTGAGCTGAGTGCATATATACACACACATCAAAATGTGTGTACGTGTCTTTATTTCACAGTAAAATAACTGTTGTTAGACCTTTACAATTGCCCTTATGTTTAACTGAAATCCTAGTACTGTAAGCAATAATCTCTATACGAATTCACTGTAATGGGATTATAATTATGAATTAATTACATTCACGAACGTGTGTGTGTGTTCCTGCAGACCAGTCCAGTTTATATGATTTTATTTTCTTTTATTTAGAATCTAGTGATTAAAAATATGCACAATATGTAGCATAACCAACATTTATAAATTGTTATTATTATTTTTCAATTTACACAATGTTTGAAGGAGAACAATGTTTAGAACTCTAAAAAAATTTGATGTAAAAAAAAAATAAAAAATTTGATTAGTTAAACTCCTACAGAAAATAAACTAGAAAGATGACCTAGTTTTGGTGAGAGTCATGCAAATACAAATATATAAATGTTCCTTTAAGTTTGCCATTTTGTCGTATCTGCTGTCATTAGTTGCTAATCATACGTTTTGTCAATGCATCCCAGCAAACAAGATGGTAAATGTGCATGGTCCTGGATGGCTTGGCTTCAGTAAATGATAATGGAGACGCACCTTCTTGCCCTTGAGGAAGATCATGCGTTTGATGTGCTCATCGACTTCCTCCCCGAGCTGCTCCTTCAGGCCGCGCCAGGCGTAACCGATGTTGTGCATTTCTTGAGAGCAGCTCATCATCATGGTGGTGAACCCCTGAGAGAATGAGACACAGATGCGGTTGAGTCTCACACTGATTCCAAGCTCTGTATTTCTAAAAAAATTTGATGTAAAAAAAAAAAAAAAAATTTGATTAGTTAAACTCCTACAGAAAATATACTAGAAAGATGACCTAGTTTTGGTGAGAGTCATGCAAATACAAATATATAAATGTTCCTTTAAGTTTGCCATTTTGTCGTATCTGCTGTCATTAGTTGCTAATCATACGTTTTTGTCAATGCATCCCAGCAAACAAGATGGTAAATGTGCGTGGTCCTGAATGGCTTGGCTTCAGTAAATGATAATGGAGACGCACCTTCTTGCCCTTGAGGAAGATCATGCGTTTGATGTGCTCATCGACTTCCTCCCCGAGCTGCTCCTTCAGGCCGCGCCAGGCGTAACCGATGTTGTGCATTTCTTGAGAGCAGCTCATCATCATGGTGGTGAACCCCTGAGAGAACGAGACACAGATGCGGTTGAGTCTCACACTGATTCCAAGCTCTGTATTTAATGATGGGCAAGACTCTTCCACTGTTAGACTACGAACAGTTTTGGGTGTAATAAACTCAATGTTTCAGGAGTTTTTCCATGATCTGAAATGGCTCGGATTGAAAGCTTCAGAGCTCTTGTGTGACGTACAGTGTCTGAGTTGATGAGGGACCTCTGCTCCAGGCTGGTGGCCCCTGATATGTGAGCGAGGGCCGCTGCCAGAGCCTCCACCGCCCCGCGCTGCTCGATGAGTTCCTGCGCAGCCTCACGGAAATACCCCACCGCCACCGCTGGAACCGAGTCCAGAAACCTGCCAACAGCACAACATTCAGTCTGATACGCCAAATCAAAACATCTGTATGCATCATATTTGTGACCCTGGAGCACAAAAGCAGTGTTAAGTCGCTGGGGGATATTTGTAGCAATAGCCAACAATACATTGTATGGGTCACAATTATACATTTCTCTTTTATGCCAAAAATCATTAGGATATTAAGTAAAGATCATGTTCCGTGAAGATATTTAGTAAATTTCCTACCGTAAATATATCAAAACTTAATTTTTGATTAGTAATATGCATTGCTAAGAACTTCATTTGGACAACTTTAAAGATGATTTTCTCAATATTTAGATTTTTTTGCACCCTCAGGTTCCAGATTTTCAAATAGTTGTATCTCAGCCAAATATTGTCCTATCCTAACATACATCAATGCAAAGCTTGTTTATTCAGCTTTCTGATGATGCATAAATCTCAATTTTGAAAAAGTGACCCTTATGACAGGTTTTGTGCTCCAGGGTCACATTTGTGAAGCTCTCTGACCTCACGGCGTCTTTACTGGAGGACTGGATGATGTCGTTGGCTGTTGGGACCCCGACCCGTTTGAAGGTGATCCCCTGGAGCAGGTGAACACATGAAACATTATTAGTATTAACCAACCATAATTTGTTCAACTGATGCCACTGCTTCTTTCACACTAATGACATTATTTTGGGTGGATTCAGGGCTATTGGGACATTGGTTTGAATAAAAGTGTCAGAATTTACCCGAATTCACATTTTTGGAAGAGCTACTCCAAATACGGTCATATTAAAATAATACAATTAAACAAAAAAAAAAGACAAGGTCTACGGGGGAAATGAAGCATTTAGAATTTTGCCATTGTTTTTGAAATTCAGCAAGCATTCGGTCTGATCACACTCTGTGTTTCTGGTTTGTTGGTTAACCCACATTTGCTTCTCTAATAGTGGTCTCACCGCTTTCTGCTCCACAAACTTGAGCTGGCTCTCCTCCTTGCGCTGGTAGAAACAGATGCAGATGCCTGTTCTTCCGGCTCTGCCGGTCCGTCCAGAGCGGTGGATATATGATTCCACATCCTGCATTCACAACACTAGCTTAGGCTTTTAAAGAGGATCTTAAACTATAGAGAGAACATAAGACCCTGTCAGCAGTACGGGTGTAACGGTACACCGAAGTCACGGTTCGGTATGAGATCGGTAAAACAGGAAATGCATTTTTTCATTTATTTTGAACAGACAGTAGTGCTACATACATGCAGCAGTTGTTTTTGATTTTAATTAGATTGTATAATTTCAAGATTAAAAGCAAAAACAGAATGGTCTGATTTTAGATTTGTGAAATTATGCTAAATAAGACACAACAAAAACAGCAGACGGGCTGAATGAAAATGCAAATTCACTTGGTTCGCGCTGTAAACAAAGCAGCTGCGCTCATAAACACTACTTTAATCTGCATTATATCAGGGTTCCTCCAGTCTTGTCCAGGAGGGTCACTGCCGTGAGTGAGTTTGATCAGGGTTGGAGCTGAACCCTCCTGGACTGGATTTGAGGAACCCTGCATTATATGGCGGTAAGAGGACAAGAAAACGCCACTGAAACATTTGTGTTCAAAAACTAACAACCGGTTCTGATTTATAGCCCGAAACTTTCCCACACTGCTGATTTAAAACAAGCAGGCGCTTCAAGCTCATCTGAACTCGCCGTTCTTGTTTTGGGTTAGTGTAGAGCGTCTCTTCTTCTGCACTGATCATCTATGACTGTATTCATCGTCTGACTGCATGAACTGAACTGAGACATCCGTATCGTTGCGGTTCAGGACGAATACATGTACCGTTACACCCCTAAACAGCAGGGACTCAAAGGATACTGTTAACCAAACATGCACTAAAATACTAATAAAAACAGAACATATTTAAAAGAACCAACCACCGGTTACCAGATGTACAAACAAAATAACTAGCAATGGGGTAGCAAAACAAGCCAAAAACAGCTCTGGGACAGGCTGACGTACGTTTGGAGGCGAGCACTGAATGACCAGGTCCACCTCTGGGATGTCCAGGCCGCGGGCCGCCACATTAGTGGCCACCAACACTTCAAACGTGCCGCTCCTGAATCCCTTGAGCGTGATCTCTCTCTGTTTCTGAGGAATGTCTCCGTGCAGCGTCTGCGCGCTCTGAAGCACAACCAGCGGAGACAGCAGAGTCAAGCACACTGATGGTACAGAGACGGAGCAGATGTGCGAGCAGTGCTGTGGTCATGCACCTGTTTGATGGATGTGTTCATGGAGAGCTCAGTGGCCTCTCTCTTGGTCTCGCAGAAGACGATGGTCCGGCCGTGGCTGCCGCTGTACACCTGAACCACATCACCGATGACAGACGCCCGCTGAGACCAGTGACACGCGATCGCCAGGTGCTGCGCGAGAAAACAAGCAGGCCAGAGCCAACTCAGATACGTGGTATAATGGTTATGACAGCAGTACTTGGGACAGAGGACAAATCACAAAGTTAATGAGAAAAAAGTTTGTTCAGAAAAGCTTGTGCACATCAAAAAAAACATGCTCCGATTAACCTTGAAGAAAAATTAAAGCAATTTTCCCCTCACTTTTACCACCAATTATACTCCTACATAATACATAACTTCAGATTTTAAAAACGCAGGCATCTGCTGGCATCTTGTCCAGACAGCCCTCTCTTATTATATTAACATCAGCAGAAATCCAACAGATCACAGAGTCCAGACTCAGTTTCACAGCAGGACAGATATTAGTGTGATTGTGCCCAACGTAATAATGCATACAGATGGTCTTATTTTAGTCTTTCTTGAACTGGTGAAAAGAACCCAACTCAATGATTGACTGCTTCTTCACCGGTTATGCACTCGTTTGTTTTCCTTCATCACATTACATGGCAACACACGAATGTCATTGAATGTAATGCAGATGCCACCTAGAGGAGGAAACCCTCAGCTGACCTAAACAGAGGCTTTCGGATTCACGGTCTTCAAACATTTTGATGATGGGACTTAATGATAAATTGTGTTGAATGTGATGTTGCAGACATGCTGTGACTGATTTACTTAAAATGTGCAAATAACTGTTTTTAATGCATTAATTTGCAATTATTTTGGTAGCTTTGATTAATTGATAAGATGCTTATACACAATGTGCTGTTATTCGAACTGCGATTTCAGAATTTCCTTTATTTTTCTACTTTGGACCTGACATTGACAACTGGTCACTTCAATGTTAACAGGTGTTTTGATTGTTAGTGAGCAAAGTGTCCCGGATATTTCTTTAAAATCATCCTGAGAACCTCCCACATTTTGACCAAAACAGCTTACAATTGAACACAAATCACTGGAATGGCTCCAGACTCTATAGTATTTTTGCTTTGTGCCAAAGTACAGCACTGAATCCAGAGAGTGCCTTACAAACACTGCCACGCATGTGATGTGCACTTCTATTTCCAGACAATTACAGGCATGATGTGCATCATTTGTAGAGTTCACCATTGAGAGGTTGTCTGTTAATATTTGTTTCATTATAACTTATTCAAGTGAAAAAAAGTAAAAAGAAATCAAGAGCATAAAAAGCATCTCGATGCGAGTTGTGTTGTCAGATGTCAGAACAAGTATCTAAAGCCCAAAGTACACTTGAGTTTCTTATGTGTACACTAGCGTATGCGTACAGTTGAACGTGCAGCCTTTCAAAGCATACTCCGTTTGTTTTGCACATGCGCTCTAGAGAGGCAAGAAGTAGTTATGAGTCTCTTTTTAAACTACAGTTGTTGCTTTCTCATAACCCCCCCCTCACTTGGGACTTTTTCACGTTGGTCGGTCTTTTTAGTTTAGTTTTCTACTCTGAAGCAATGTCCCGGGACAGTGCTGCTACCTTGTGGAACAACTGATTACTGCTAAACAATTTCAGTAAGCATGTGTGACCTGTGCCTACAAAGTATGTGCGATTATGAAAATTGGGTATATAGTACACAGATCTGTATGGTACACAGATCCTCGCAAAAACTAAAGTACCTGTGACCTGCAGGAATCAGCAGTGAAGCGTGAGCGTCCCCTGGAGGAGCGTCCCCCTGCAGCTAAAAACCTCACAGAAACCTCGGTTTTTTTATGTACCTGACGATTAGTTTTTTCCTATGCAGGCACATGCGTGATGTTACCTCGACTGTGGTGGCGGCTTTCTGGGTCTTTTTCCCGATGAGATCCACATGGATGTACTGAGAGCGCATGTATTTCTTGGCCACCTCATAAACCCAAGCGGGACACGTCGCTGAGAACAGCAGCGTCTGCGGTTTCTCCTCTGCATCTACACGAGAAAAGGTCAGAAATCCAGTTTAGTGATTTTCTGACAAGATGACGTACATCTTTCATGACTAGCAGAGGTTAGATTCGATTACCCTTCTTATAGGACACAGAGAGGATCTCCTCCACCTGCTCTGCGAAGCCCATGTCCAGCATCTGGTCCACCTCGTCCAGCACCACGTGCTTGATCCGAGACAGATCCAGCTTGTTATTCTGCAGATGGTCTCGGATTCGACCCGGCGTTCCCACCAGTACGTCGATGCCATTGCGGATCGCTTCCACTGATGCCACAACAAGTCAATCATCAGGTTATTAAAACATCTCCAAGCTGTAGTTTTTGCTCCATTCTTAGTTACAACTAAATTGAGCTACACGTGTTTTTCTGTCACTGATTATTAGCGTTTAAAAAAAAAAAACACAACAACAACAACTCTCTATGACGATTAAAATCCTACGTTGTGGGTTGTATGAGCTTCCTCCGTAGAAACACGTAACAGACAGCTTCTTGGTGACGTCTTTGAAGTCTTTGGACACCTGAATGGCGAGCTCACGAGTCGGTGTCAGAACCAGCACCTGTGTGGACACACATCACATGATACTGGACACGTTCACCTGAATTAGTTTCTCAAG
>NW_015506725.1:176623-184264 GCF_001515645.1 Sinocyclocheilus grahami
ACGGGCAATATAGGCGAGTCGGAGAGACAAAATCGCCTGTGCTGTATAACACGAAACGTGACAGAATTTGGCAAAATCTGGATGAATTTATTTTAAAAGCAGGGAAAATTCAATGTATTAACAATCTCTTTGAATGTGTGTCTGTAGGTGGTATTGGTTGCACAACTACTAATTTCTGCCAGTTGGTTCCTTGTAAGAACAATACCCGAGTTACTCGAGTACTCATGATTTATAAAAACAGGCATGATAGGCCAATTTTCGCAATAATTACATCTCTTACATGTATTGCACAAACATTATCATACAAATTGTTACTTAAAAAGAATTGTATTTTGCATTTAAAATACAAAGTAACACGTTATAGACCAACTGACATGCAACATTGTAACATCTTTGCGTGCAATATCAGATCTGTACACGGTGTGCAGATTATACATTGGCAGCTTTTTTTCAGTTCACATAGTTTGTGTAATGCATATATTTGCGCGTTTCAGTGAATCATGCGCATCAAATTTAATTCAATCAGATCTCATGTATTAAATCAAAAATACGCAGTTATCAACCAAAGAAAAACATCACACCATTCTGCAGTGTGCACTGTACACAATAGCTCTTACAGAACAGTTTCACCTACTCAGCATTTCAAAACATTGCACATAAGAAACTATGTATTGCCGTTTACACAGGTGTGAGGAACAGCTTCAGGTGAGGGATTGACCTAAAATGACCATAGATGTTTAGCTTCTCTCTCTCTCTCTAGCTTGCATCCCTGTGAGCCATGATGTGGAAAGACGATGGCCACTTTGAATCCGGACATCACAAATGGTGCTGGCTCAAAGAGCTGTGTAGGTGGTCCATTGATGCATGCCAACGAAAAGAAGAGAAGACAAGCCTGTTACTGTTGAGAGTCCTCTCTCACACTCTGCAGAGGGAGCTGAGAAGGTTTTGCTTGCAGTTTTCCCGTTCTGTGTCTTCTGGCATTTAAAGTCTCTAAATTAATCTATTGCTTGTCTGGTAGTTTCACTAAGAAGCTGTTCTGTCAGCTTGAGCTAGTTTGACATCTCAGGGGGCTTCGATAACTCAAGATCGTTGCTAAGCAGACGTTGTTTTAAGTTGTAAAATATTGCTTGAAAAAATCGATCTTCCCCTTTCTCTCTCTCACCATTGATGCCGACACCATTAAACTGGGCAAAATGCGATATTGCTCAACCTTTCTGGTAGATTTACCTCCCTGGAAATTAGTGCTTGAAGAACTTCAATGGCCTGCTCTGTGTAGCTGGTTTCTCTTTCCTGCAGCTTGAGTGTGAGAGGCTCTGGAGTTCCCGAAGAACATCCATACAATGCCAAATCAAACAGAAAGTTTGCTTTTTGTGAGGTGCTTAAAGGGTTAGTTCACCCAAAAATGAAAATTAGCCCATAAATTACTCACCCTCAAGTCATTCTAGGTGTATATGACTTTCTTCTTTCAGACGAATCCAGTCGGAGTTATATTAAAAATAGTCTTTGATCTTTCAAGCTGTTTAGTGCCACTCAGCGGGTGTTGCATGCATCAGTCCAAAAGAAGTGAAATAAAAAGCGCCCATCCATAACAAAAGTGTCTCACATGGCTCCGGGGGGACAAAGGCCTCCTGTAGCGAATTGATGCATTTTTGTAAGAAAAATATCCATATTCAAAACGTAATAATCACTTTAATCTAGCTTGCGCCAACAGTTGTAAACAGAAGCAGCTCCGGGCGGATGACGTATGAGTTCAGCGCTGCGCATGTGCTGGTGAGTCTGGTGAAAACCAACGTTTGTTAACAGGAGCAAAAGAAGCAAATCCTCATTCTGTACTTCTAATTAGTGACCATTGCTTTGTTTTGATCTCTCCACTGCGGGTGCTTTTTATTTCACTTCTTTTGGACTGATGCATGCAACACCCGCTGAGTGGCATTAAACAGCTTGAAAGATCAAAGACAATTTTTAATATAACTCCAACTGGATTCGTCTGAAAGAAGAAAGTCATATACACCTAGGATGACTTGAGGGTGAGTAATTTATGGGCTAATTTTCATTTTTGGGTGAACTAACTCTTAAGAACTTTTGTATTTTTTTTTTCTTTCAACATCAGTTTCTTCACGGTCTTTACTGAAATGTTTAGCTAATTCAGGAAAACTCTTGTTTTAGCTTTTAATCACCCCATATTAGCCCTGTTCGATCTGACGCACCGTCAGCAGCAACAACAACGAGATTTTGCCGCAGAAAGTTCTCATCAAAGCCAGCTTCCTCCAAACTCCCTCTCAACCCTGTGTAGATAGAATGAGTGTTGTTTTCAACATCACTCCGCCTGTGACATCACATCTGACAAATACTATTATACAGGCAATACCAAATACAGTGCTCTCATCAATTGTTATGCTCACACGGGAGTTATTTGCTTTTATGTGCAACAACTTTTCTCTCTGTTTCTTTTGAAATGTGTTCTATTATCTCAGAACATGAGTGCAGCCTATGCTTTCATCCTGTATGTAACAGTCGTGACACACTCACACACACGGGATTCTTTCGTCTTTGATTTACTGTAATTAACACAGAGCACTATTACAAGGCGACAGACTGAAGACAAAGACGTTTTCATAGAAAAAAAAAAAGGTAAAAATCATGTTGGCTGCAGCAGCGAAACACAAATCTGCCCTAGTACAGCTAAACTCACATTACTTGTGTTAGAACACATGGCAGCAATACACAATATGAAGACCTTAGCAACATACCTGTAATTAACAACATTGCACTATTGCAAGACAAAGACTGGAAAACAGAACATGAACAACTAAATACTATGAACATGGTAACAATGAACATTTATGACAGAATAAACACAAAAACAACATACCTTTTTAATGAGAAAGGGTACAAATCAGGCTGAAGATACAGTACCGCAGACTAGAAAAATAGGAATTACACATTCACTCGACTCATATTACCAGCAATTGTCAGAACGATCTCAAGTCAGTGCAAAAGTGTTAAATGCATTATTTATACGTTCAAATACATGTACGTGAGCCATTGCATTGAATATATTTTCTTAAAACATATTAATCACAGTTACTTCATTAATGAGAGAAAATAACCGTAAATATAATACCTGCAGCAGAGACACACAGATCTCTACAATGTCTGCAGTGCCATAAATAACCACAGGAGGGGACCCTCAAACACCAATAATTACCGGTATAACTAAATGACTGTTTCTTTCTCACCTCCAAATCAGTTATCGGCTGCATCCAAAACCTTGCTGCCGTATGAGGCAATGACTTTAGAGGCAGCATTTTTGCATGAAGGCACCTCATGAAACTGATTTCGGACAGGCTTCTGAGGCAGCGTAACGGTTTAATGAGCTACAACAAAATAGAACGAGTTTTGGTGATAACTAAACAAATATTTAATTACTATAATACTGATTTCTCGCTAGAAATAACATCAAAAGTGCAAAAACTTAGTCAGAAATATACATTTACACACAAACTGACCACCAAACGCACCTTTCAGACGCCATCTTTATATTTTAACTCAATCGTCACGGAATGGAACGCACAGGATTGTGGGATATCAAAAGCAGAGAAGGATACATCTATGCTGCCTTCAAAATTGGATCAGAAGAAGGTACCTCCGGAGACAGGAAGTAAAGCAGAATTTGGGTTGGGACGTGCCTTGATGCCTTCCTGTCTTGGAATGCCTCCGAAGGCAGCATCTTATGGCGCTTTTCCACTGCGTGGTACGACTCGGCTCAGTACGGCTCAGTACGGCACGGCACGGCACGGCTCAGTTTGGCTCGGTTTGTGTTTCCACTGCAGTTCAGTACCGCTTTAGAATGGGTGGGATTATTCACATGTCGTTATAGTTGCGCCGCCTCTACTGCGGGCGACTCCTGAAAAACGTTTTCATTCCGCGTCGCACCATCAAGCTCTCGCTGGATCCTCTCCTCTGCTATCAACGAGAGGAACGTCTGTTCTTCCTCAACAGGGGGAACAGCCACTTTTTGGTTGTTAAAAAAAGGTGCGCTCGTTCAAAACCATTGCGTTCGATCCTTCGCTGGCTGTGCTGATTTAAGCGGTTCTGTTGTGTTTGTGTCGCAAGTTCAGTGACGCAGGTAGTGACGATTCTCTCCGGCCAATCAGTGATCAGCAGAGTTTACACGTCACGTTTTGGTAACGGTACGGTACGCTTGGAACCCCAACCGAGGTGGTACTAAAAAAAGTACCAGGTACCAGGTACTGTACCCAGTGGAAAACCCCCCAAAAGTGAACCGTACCGAGCCGTACCGTGCCGTACCATGCAGTGGAAAAGTGCCATTCGAGTTTTCGGATGCAGCTATCATTTCTGAAGTGCTGGACTTCGCTGTCTCTCCCTTTCTGCAATTCGCATCGAAAGAGCATCAAATATCAAAGCTAGAGCGCAGATATTTTCCCACTACAAACACCAGCACACCCTAAAGTATCACATTGGATTTACACCACGACAATCCATCTCTTTCATTTAGCAAGGGTGGGGGGAGGTCGTGTCCGTGACGAGCATGTGACTGAGAATAGTGGCAGGGCTGTATGCAGGTTTCTAGAAATACTGAGTTTCTAAAACTGAGATTGGTAGGGGGTTTTGGGGGCATGCTCCCCCCAGAAAAGTTAGATTTTCCTGACCTACATGTGTGCATTTTAAGATGTTTTGAGGCTCATAAATTGGATAACAATATAGGTTTAAAACCAAGTCAGTGAGAAGTAGTAGCATAAATTATTTTTCAAGATAACAGATTCTTAAGCATGAGAATCAGATTAAATGTTGCAATGAATGATCCACGCTACAAACTGGAAATAGAGAAGATATAATTTGTTTATTTTTGACAGTACACAACAGGGGCGCTGCTAAGGGGGGGGGGGGGAGTTAGGATGATTCTAAGGGCCCACGCACTTTTGGGGCCCCCAGAGATCTGTTTTATTAGTAGTAACAGTAGTAGTAATAATGTAATAGAAGCATAGCAGGAAGCTCATGAGGTTGTCATGGCAACCAGATACACTGCACGCGAATTACGGCTGCGCTTCTATTTTGCCACACTAAACCTAGCAATAAACACGTTGAAAATAATACACAATAAACATGTCTGTCAAAACAATCTCAAAGGAGGCTTTTATTAAGCAAATAATACATTTGTGAATGACTCATCCACTATTTAAAAAAAATACTCTAGCTGGGTTTCCACAGGCAGCGTCACAATTATCTACAGTGTATGAAGCTAAAGGTTTTTGGGTTAAGGTTCATAATGTAGAACGTTTTTAACATTGTATGCTGTATGTGCATAGGTAGCTAGCAAACAAGGAATACAGCTGTTAAGCTAATAGTCACATGAGTAAGATCATGATTGAGAAATGTGGGATACTGCTGGAAATGCTGGTGTTATGGGGTATCCTATTTATTATTTTAGGATTTTTTTGTTTGCCCCAGTGATTTCTATTAATATTGCTGATTAAGTAGTCAAACTCATTCCATATCAGCAGAATAGTGTGCTACAGAAAGTCTATGTCCATAGAACAGGTTCTGAATGAATTATGTTACTGATACCTAATGGTCAAAAGCAAGAGCAAAAGTAATGTCAATATTATTAAATTGCAGACAAAGATTTTGAATAGCTAGGTTGGCTTTTACACTATATTGCCAAAAGTATTGGCTTCTAATGAACAGGTTTGACTACTTTAGTAATTTCCAAGAGTACACATCTGAATATTTAAGCATATAATGCTATTCTAGGGAATTGTGTGCTTCTAATTGTATACCAATAGTTTGAACAGGACCCTTTTCTATTCTAACACGGCAATGCCTCTGTGTATAAGGCAAGGTAAAAAAAAAAAAAAAAAAAGATTGATTCAGTCAGTGTGGAAGAACTTGAATGGCCTGCAGAAAGCCAAGTCCTAATCCCAGCAGAACACCTCTGGTGTGACTTTAAATGCAGACCTTGATGCCTTTGCTGCATCTGCTATCACAAGATGCATTGAATGTGCTCCACAAGGTACAAACAAATCTCTTGGGTTTTGCTTTAGCAGTCTTGCCTGCACTCCTTGACTTTTACCTTTCATATTAGCACCATTATCGTAGGCTTGTCCTCTGCAATTTTCAAAAGGAATCTGAAGCTCCTGAAGCTTGTCCAGTATCACATTTGACAGATTCAAGCCAGTAGTTTCTAAGACCTCCACATATCCTAAAAAGTATTCTTTAACCTCTGGCTTTGGCTCCAAGACCACAGTCCGCAATATGACTGACATTTGTTCTTTATGACTTGGGGTGCAGTCAAGAATAATGGAATAGTATTTTGCCTGATGAATATTGGACACGATGGTCTTCAGTATTTTGTCACTTATGAGCTCTATCAGCTCATTTTGGATTTGCTGTCCAAGGTAATAGAGCCCCTAAAAGCAAGATTTAGGGATGCCAAAGATATTGTGATGCTGACTAATTGTGTAAGGACATCTTGCCACCTTTTCCTCTCTGCCTCCAAGAGAGTTCATTCTCGATGGTCTATTGCCTTCTTCTTCTTTAGACGCATCTCTAGTTCCCTCCATTTCAACATGGATTATGTGTGGTCTAAGCTATTGTCAACCTCTTGCTGAGGTTGGACCAGTCACTAAAACCCTCCCTTGACAGGTTTGTTTCTTTGGTACTGAAGAGTTTACAAGCAAAATTTTCTGCTTTGAATAAATGAGCCAAATTCTTAACCCTCCATTTGTGAGTCTGCGATAGCATTGCAAACTATTAAAACCTTGTCCATCTTTGTCTTTGGGGAAAGAAAAATCAGATTCTACTTTAAATGTACAATTTCAAGACGATCAGAATCTGTTAGGCGAGATGGCCGGAGAGAAGGATCAACTGGCAGAGCACTCTGAGGGGACACCTGATCAATTTCTACTTTTTTATTGAGCGATGGTTTCTCTATGTTCATAGAACTTCTGCCAGAATGTAGATTGGCAGTTGTGGCCGTTGCATCTGTACCTACATAGCTGGTTGATGGACTTGCTTTAGTGCTGCATCCTGCGTCAGTCACTGTGTAGCTGCTGGGTACCTCTGGATCAGTGCTTGATGGTACCGCTTCATCCTCTTTTGCAGTGGTGTTATGTAACGAAGTAATAATACTTTGTTAGGTAACGCTTTAGACTACAACCCGCAATGTTCTGCGTAAGTAAACAGAATTGACAGCGTAACTTTTTTGTAATTACAGTGTACCTATTCAGTACCTCTGTGTAGGTATAAGGTAACAATATGCGAAGTTTGGAGAATAAAGGAGTAATAATCTGTAAAATTACAAATTATTTCTACTGTAAGTATTTTGAAACTAAGAGGTAGGCTATTCTAATATTATAGGGTATGTATGACCTCTTATATTCGCAAGCGATTAAGCAAAAACATACACTGTGTACTTTTTTATAGCCTACACTTATAAAACACGCTGGTAATTGTTTCAATCCAAACACTCGGTTGAGACTGTTGGGTTAGGAAGCTGGCTTGATTTGACCCAATTTGGGTTGATATCAGTAATAACCCGATGTTGCGAGATACTATTGAATGTTGCTGGGTTATGAATGTGGAGAACATGAATGAGAGCATGCAGCAAGTCACGTGAGT
>NW_015506725.1:185705-186748 GCF_001515645.1 Sinocyclocheilus grahami
TGTAGGTATAAGGTAACAATATGCGAAGTTTGGAGAATAAAGGAGTAATAATCTGTAAAATTACAAATTATTTCTACTGTAAGTATTTTGAAACTAAGAGGTAGGCTATTCTAATATTATAGGGTATGTATGACCTCTTATATTCGCAAGCGATTAAGCAAAAACATACACTGTGTACTTTTTTATAGCCTACACTTATAAAACACGCTGGTAATTGTTTCAATCCAAACACTCGGTTGAGACTGTTGGGTTAGGAAGCTGGCTTGATTTGACCCAATTTGGGTTGATATCAGTAATAAGTAACCTGACGTTGCTGGGTTATGAATGTGGAGGACGTGAATGAGAGCATGCAGCAAGTCACGTGAGTTCAAACGTGAACGGCTCTGTGTGCGACGAAATCCGTGTTTGCGGTGCTTAAGACGGGAACATGTGTGGAAAATAGGAGAAAACGAATCAAAGCGCAGACGAGGGACAACTTTGAAACTGTCTGGAGTGTGTTCCCTTAAAACTGGAGCAGTGAATGTGGTGAGCTGAACTGGAAACTGCTGGAATGGCGCATGAGACGAGTCTATCCGTGTTTGCGGCGCTCATGACAGGAATATGTGTAGAAAATACAAGAAAACTAATCGACACGAAGAGGAGAGAGATTTTTGAAACTGACTGGAATGTGTTCTTTTAAAACTGGAGGGTTTCGTCCGAGTATGTTCTCACAACATTGAGCAGCGACTGATGAGCGGCAAAACCGGGAACTGAACTAAGTTAGTCAAAATGGTGCTTGAGGACGTGGATCAAACCGGTAAATCAAAGACGGTAAAATCCTGTCAGTTCGCTCTAATACACAGTGTAATCTTGACTTTCAGTGTTTATTACTGTTTATTGGCGTGATGGTTTGGCCATAATAGTTTAACTAGTCATTACTAGTTAATCAATTAGTTATTAAGTCAGTGGGTGAAAAACATGAACAAATTGAACAAAATCTATCCTTAAACAAGCTTTTCAAAAGAATTTGGTTTAACTGTATAATCTGTATAAGTATGGAGTTG
>NW_015506725.1:187346-190898 GCF_001515645.1 Sinocyclocheilus grahami
TACACTGTAACTTCAGTTTACTTACGCAGTTCTTTGCAGGTTGCATATCTGGTTGTTACCCCCTTATTACCCAAACGTAACGCATTGTTCCCTTATACCTACACGTATGTTCTTTATAGGTACACTATAATTACAGAAACGTACACCGTAAATTCAGTATACTTACATAGTTCTTTGCGGGTTGTAATCTAAAGCGTTACCCTTTGTTACAGTACTTTAGTATTTTTTGGGAGTATCTGTACTTTTGTCACGAATCCGGTTCATGAACTTTCCAATTCATTGACTCTCGCACTACACACTGTTGCACATCACCCCGGACTACATTTCCCATCATGCATTGCACTGATTGCACTCAGCACGAATTGCACACACCTGTTTACACTGATTGCACCCAGCTGTTTCATATCACTCCCTCACTATTTAACACTCACTCTGATCCCTTCCCTCTGCCGAGTATTGTTTCAGCGTTTATCACTCTCCTAGAGATAGCTACCTTACGGAGCCCTAGTCATTTGCCTTAGCCCTAGTCATTTGCCTTAGCCTTAGCCCTAGTCATTTGCCTTAGTCATTAGCCTTAGCCTTAGCCCTAGTCTTAGCTTTAGCCCTAGCCCTAGCCCTAGCCTAGCTGTTTTCCCGGTTTCTGATCTTCGCCTGGTTTCCTGGACTTCTCCCTTAGTCTTGCCCCTTCTGACTCTGTCTGCCCATCGTCGACCCACGCTAGCCCTAGGACTGTTCTTGTGTCTTGCCCACCATATACCTGTCTGCCTCTGTTTAACCCTGCCTGCTTCATGACCACGTCTCTGTCTTCTCCACAATAAAGCCTTGCAGATGGATCCGCACGTCTCACGTCTCGTCAGTTCTGTAACAACTTTACTTGAGTTTTTATATTTCAGCCAACTTTTACATTTCCTAATTAAAATGTATACTAAAATGTATACTCCGATACATTTCCCCAAAGCATATTCATTATTTACTACAAAACAGTCAGAAGTCAAAAGTATTTTTTTAAATATTAAACATACTTAAGTATTGAAAGTAAAAGTACAAGAAAATGGAAAAGAAGCAAATATATATAAAAAATGTTTATTCACAGTTTGAGCAGCCATATTGTGTTCAGTCCGTACTCTTTCTTCCTTTTTGTATCTTTGGGTAAGAATAAGAAGCACTTCATCCGGTACTTCGTCTCTTTCATTCCAACATAAGAAAATATTTCTGGAATCTACATCTGAAGTGGCATTTCGATGTCGAGTTTAATGAAGCTCAGAGTGGACACGGATGCATTTAACCTGCAGTTACAAATGCATAAATAATGCTTTGTTTTAAACATAAAACGTTATCAGAATACTGATATTTGACATGATTTAAACATGAAAAAAATAGTTGAAATGTTCAAATTAAAACCACCAGTAGGTGGCAGCAAGTCACTGTTAACGATTGAGTCATTGAGATTCAAACAATTCACTCAAACGGCTAATGTATTCAAGAACGAAGCTTTTGACTGTGGTAATGAGTGAGTCACTGAATCATTCATTCAACTGAGATTATAATGTTTAATCTAAAAATCGTAAAAGAAGATCCAAAGTGATTTATTACAGGGACCCACAATCCCACTGCAGCAACCTGGTGAAAAGAGCCTTGCTGAAGGACACACGGCTGCGGACAAAAATGAGTATGTAATTGTTAACATATGAAATTAAATTTGGCAAGAAATTGAAAGCTGACAACACGATTTGTGTAAATGTTTTGCAGGTAGTCGTGTTCATGGAGAGCAGGCACACGAATGATTAAAGCAGACACAGTAGCAGCCAGATTTGGAAATACGTTGCATTTATTGAACAAAACAGTGAATTCTCCTTAAAATAAATAATATTAAATATATTAAAATGTATGAATAGCATAAAAAACACAAATAAAATCAACAATGTAGTGCACTTCCACGATCTCTTAAAAACAAGTAATAAAATACAGATATCAGATTACAAAATAGAGCAAAATAAGTTTGCTCACTACGTGCCATAACAAACCGAAAAGTCCTAAACAACATTTTACAACACTCTACATTTTAAACATAATCAACAATCAAATTCCACTCAGTAACTCAATCCAATAATATATAATAATATAAGGCTGGCCTACCATCATGGCTTAGAACTAACAGAAAACAAGTTAAACTTCAACTTCAGACTAACTAAACGTGATTCAGGCCAAAATGCTGGTAGGGTTACACATATATACCCTTAAAGGATTGTAGCCAGAAACACCAGACTGTTTATATGATCTGGTTTGAGTGATGAGCTCAAGCAGGAGACAATATTTCCAGCAGTGCTAAAGACCATCTCTGAAGAACAGCTTGTGGCTGGAATACACAGATATTTCCTTGTCAGATTGGAAAGCCGTGGGTAGAGCCGTGGCTCTGAGATTCCCTCCGTTTCAGTGGGTCTTCCTCAGCATCCAGTGCCTCTGTCTGCAGGAACGACTGTAGCTCAAGAGCTATGGCCTGGTCCTGTTGCAGAGGAGGTCCTGCAGCTTTCTGTGGTGACCTTGAAGAAGCTGCCCTGGCCCATCCTCAGTAACATCAGAAGGCATTGTTGCTGTCTCAAGAGGGGCGTTCTCCTTGGAGAACATATTATGTTTAATCTAAAGGTTGTGGTATTAAATGTTCACATTATTTTCTTAGCACATTATTCCAATGAACTTATCATTATTATTATTACCGCCATGGCAGTCATCACCCTCTTCATCTCTGCAGTCAGTCTGTCTTCACTGACCTATTTAAGCTTGACAAGGTTGAAGGCAGGGCAGAGGCCATATTGAGTAGCTCTTGTGTCACTGGGTTCGCTGTATTTGTCATTGAGGTAGTCTACTATCTTCTGTGGGATGCTTTTGGCCAGGTCTGTGTCATCCTCCTGCACTTCCAATATTGAATTGTTGAAGAGGTGGAGGGTTGGTTTTAGAAAAGACACACTTATATATTTATCTCCAGAAAGTGCGTCAGTGAATTCCACCAGAGGGCTAAGAGACTTATTAATGGCCTCCAGTACATCAATGTCCGACCAAGAAAGGGTGAGATGTCTGAGTTTTCGGCCACTAGAAAGGACCTGGGCAATGGCCTTATCCTGCTCTAGCACTCTGTCGATCATGGCCTGCCTAGATCCCCATTTGGTTGGGCATTCTGTTTTAAGGGAGTGTTCAGACAGATACAGCTGCGTCTGTGCCTCTGCAAGTTCCCTCTTTTTTTCCAACTTTAGGAAAAGCTGTTAACGAGCTTCTTGCAGACCCCCATTGCACGGTCCATCCTGGGATCCTTCATTGCATTCTCTAAGATTACAATATATGGTATTTAGTATCATCAATTTGATCATTGCAACCCTCATCAAAGCATCATTTGCTGAGACAGCGTGAGAAAGCATCAAAGAGTAGTTCAAGTGGTAATAATAATTATAGTAGCAGTAATAAAAGGTTAGCATGACAGAGACAATCACACAGTAATTGGTGCCAACAAACGACAACAGTAAATACAAATTGGGGTGAATGAAAATATCAAGAATATCA
>NW_015506725.1:193784-200941 GCF_001515645.1 Sinocyclocheilus grahami
CACTGGGAATAACAAATCATTGAGCGGATGCAGAGTCATATAGACCAGGGGAATCCCCCCATCTCCCCACCCTCTGAATATTACGTATCATAATGTAACTACGTGTAAGCATTTTTTTTGGCGGTTTTTGCTTGGAAAACCAGCTGTATTTTTCTAGCATTCAAATAACAATGGATAAACCTGAAAAGATAGGAGGATTGGAGATGAATTTCATTAACAAATAAGGTAGGAAATGTGCAAACTTTTAAATCGACAACTGCCACAGTGTGTTTTGTTATCTGTGATCCCTCTTTGAGTGTTTTAAAAGCTGATTGGGGTGGGGGGGGTCTTATGTCAGCATATCCGGTTAAAAAGTCACCGCGTGTCATTGTGTGTTTTTTTTTTTAATGTGTTTGTCAGTTGAATGTTTTAGCGTAAATATCTCTACTACAAAAACATCCTTCTTTTTGCTAGCTTTAATGGTGCAGCATGTAAAATGTGTCTTTAACAATAATAATTATTGTGTGCTTGCTTTGATTTGAGGTTCTCTCTTCACATGCATGTGACTCGGACACATATGATTTCCTTGTTGCCAAAGGAAATTTCCAGGTTCTTGTGGTGTGATTTGAAGTCATTTTCCTGAAGTGTTGTTCCAACGATTTGCACAGTAAGTATTTTTATATTATGCATCACCACTCATTACACTAATGTAAACAAGTTGCTCTGTAAGATCTGAATGCTCATATATGGCAATGCAACGTCTGTTAATTTGCGTCATTGTGTTTTTCTTCTGTTATGTGTTTTTCAGTTTAATGTTTCAGTGTAAATATTGTGGCATTGAAGTGATAAAGCAGTCAGAAATCCTTAAACACTACAAACTTAAGCATGGCAACTTTGGGCATGGTCATCGCTTAAAATGTATTCATCCTGGCTGCCCTTGTGTTTTCAAAACATGGAATTCACTTTTGACACATTTGTCCAGGAATCACACGAAAACCTCTCAGAAACCTGAGACTTCAATTTCATTTTCTTGTGATTTATGTTCTTTCTGTGAACTTGGGACTGAACATGACTACTTTCTTCACATTGGTCGTCATCTCAGAAACAATGAGACTGTCACATGCATGTTCAAAGGCTGTGAATATAAAGCCAATGTGTACGGTACTTTCAAGTCCCACAAAAGTCGCAAACATAAGATACACAATTTGGAAGATTTTAAAGATGGTGTAGTTCAAAAAACTTTAAATGAGTCTGTTGAACTTGGAAGTGCTGATGGATCTGATCCAGATAACGCACTGGACTCTGAGCCTGCATGTTCTTCTGACACTACATGCACAGATGCAGGTATTCCTGATAATCCGGCTCATGTAATACAGCACAAACTTGCTGCTGTATTACTAAAACTGGAAAATATTTTTCATGTTCCAAGTGCTGCAGTTAGTGAATTGCTGGAAGAGCTCCATTATTTGTTGAGCACTGCTTCCCTTTGTAATGCAATAAGTGTGATAGATGAAATACTGATTAGACATCACTTGCAGATTGACCAGTCAGTCACTGAAGAACTTGCATCTGCTGTCTGTGTCAACAATCCAGTTTGTGATGCAATTGGTAAAGGTAGTCCACTTGGCACATCATTTAAACGGCAGTCCTACTACAAACAGAATTTCAAAGTTATTGAACCAGTAGAGTACTTTTTGGATGACAAACGCAAAAGAACAATGCAGTATGTCCCGATCTTGAAGTTTTTGCAGCTGCTTTTGAGTAACAAGAACATTCTTGATACTTTAGATACTCCAACCATGTCAGAAGTCGGACAAGAAAAATATGCATCCTATCGTGATGGTATGCATTTCAAAAGCAATGACTTTTTGTCATGTAATGAGCTACGAATATTGCTGAATTTGTATGTGGATGATTTTGAAATCTGCAACCCACTCGGCACTTCTAGAAAAAAACATAAAATCTGTGCTGTGTATTGGAATCTTGGTAACTTGCCACCAGGTGAAGGTTCTTCACTATCTTCCATATGTTTGGCACTACTTTGCTGATCAGATGATGTTGAGATCTATGGATATGAAAAAATTCTTGAGCCCTTGCTGCAAGATCTTTCCACATTGGAAAGCCAGGGGATTTTCATTGCACAGCTTGGTTCTTTCATCAAAGGCACAGTGCAGACTGTCATAGCAGACAATCTGGGAGCACATGGAATTGCTGGCTTTGTGGAGAGTTTCTCTGGTGGATATGTGTGCCGGTTCTGTACTGCAAAAAAGTCTGAAATTCAGGAGAAAGAAGTGAGCTCAGATGGTTTCACTCTCAGAACTAAAGAGATGCATGAACTGCATGTCAGGTCAGCGGTAGAAACTGAAAAGTCTTGTTGTGGTGTAAAAAGACTGTGTTTTGTCTGCACGTCTTTCCCATTTCAATGTCAGTACTGGGTACCCACCTGATATTGCCCATGACATATTTGAAGGTATAATACCAGTAGAGCTAGCACACTGTCTGCGTTTGTTAATTTCTAAACGTTTTTTTACTCTCGACAAACTCAATGAACTAATTGAGACATTTCCGTACAAATGGACAGACAAAACCAATCGGCCACATACTGTTCCACGTGCTTTCATGTCCAACGGAAGCGTTGGAGGCAATGCTCATGAAAATTGGAGCCTTTTACGATTTCTTCCATTCTTGGTTGGACATCTGGTACCTCCAGATGAATCAGCTTGGCAGGTCCTTATGGAGCTTAAGGATATTGTTGAGTTGGTTGTGGCACCAGTGCAAACAGCAGAATCAATTGCCTTCCTTGAAAGCAAAATTTGTGATCACAGGCGCAGGTTGCAGGAAGTTTTTACTGAACTGAAAATTTTGCCCAAACATCATTATGTGGAACATTATCCACTACTGATCAAGTTCTTTGGACCTTTAGTGGGGATGTGGACACTCAGATTCGAGGCAAAGCATCGATTTTTCAAGCAGGTCGCTCGTTACACACATTGCTTTAAAAACATACTATTGACTCTGGCAATGAAACATCAGTTCATGATGGCTTATCACTTGGAGTATGCTACCACTGAAAAGAGTGGCATGAGTGTGTCAGACGTCTCAACTGTACCTGTGGGTATCTTGAATCAGGATGTAGTTAATAGTCTTAAGCAAACATATCCTGATGTCACTTACATTCATCTTGCAAAGAATGTGTCTGTTGATGCAGTAAACTACAGGAATGGCATGATTGTTGTTCGTGGCCTTTCTGGTAGCTTGCCAGTTTTTGCAGAGATCATCCAGATGGTTGTAGTGGAAAGACATTTGAGTTTCATTGTGAAAGAAATGAGTGCTTGGTATTGGGAGCATTTCAGAGCTTTCGAATTGTGCCCCACATTGCAAGTTTCTCTCATTCATCACAATGCCCTTGCTGACTACTACCCATTGGCAGATTACCATCTTGGAGGCAGACGAATGGTGACACTTAAAAGATTCATAAACACAAGAGGTTAGGTTCAGTTTGTTTTAATAAACTATTTAAAGGGTTAGTTCACCCAACAATGTAAATTCAGTAATTAATTACTCACTCTCATGTTGTTCCAAGGTCCGTAAGAACTTTATTCATCTTCAGACCACAAATTAAGATATTTTTTATGAAATCTGAGAGCTCTCTGACCCTGTATGGACAGCAACGCAACCGAAATGTTCCCAGGTCCAGAAACGTAGCAAGAACATCTGTGAAATTTTGGGTGAACTAACCCTTTGGGCTCCAGACAAAAAAATTGAGTAAGGAGCCATTGGCTCCTATAAGAAACAAACTTAGGCACCAAATTATCTTTTTAGGTGCCACAGAATAAACAGGTTTTATTTAAATTTCTTTATATATATTTTTTTATATTTTATATATTTGTTACATGTAACATTTCAATCATACTGTCATGTGTTTGTCTCATTTTTTGAATTTATCAGCATTTTATTTAATCTTGTAGATGTCCTGGGAACTAGGCCTGTCGCGATAATTAAATAAACGCGATTATTTGATCTAACCGCAGTTGTCTTATTGTGCTTTTTATACGAGACAAGGGAGAGTCATACACCAAAAGAAACAGAAGAGCACCAGTTTGCTTTTCATGCACTGTATAGCCTATACAGGGCTCCAGACTCATTCTTCCCACTGGTTGCTCTTTTGCAACTAACTTTCTCAGCTGGTCGCACGAGCACATGATTTGGTCGCAATATTATTAATTTTTTTTGCACTACAACATGGGATTATTCAATGCATGCTGATGAACTTTTATCATAGTTTATAGTTATATGGAAACGAAAGTGGTTAACATTTAACCCGTTCTTTATCATCAGTAGTATTATTTGTGATTTGAATTTTGTGAACGGGAGTTTCTCTTTTGCTGTGTTAAGCCGCGGGCTTCGGATGCTTTCACTTTCGAATTTGCGATCTTGTTGTCACTGTTTTGCTTAAATACATCTACACACCTTTCATTGTTTTAATACTAAAACAAAAAATGGATTCATTGTTATTCTTAATTAAAAAGCACAACAACAATAAATCAGTAAGATACAATGACAAACTAGCTTACAAAACGTTTAACAAAAACGAATAAGATGAGGCATGGCACACACCACATGCTGTATTATATACAGACTGATAAATTACAGAACGTTTAGCAAACACTGAGGAATCAAATTAATAAATAAAAGAGAGCCTCCATAGTGTAATGTGAGGTAAACAGCAAAGATACGTTTTTCAAAAATGAAAACAAAAAGTAAAACTAACGGTGACCGTGCTTGCATGTTTTTTTTTCCCCACAAGAATACCAGCATGTTCACCTTCTGAAATTGCAGCGCTTATGAGTTGACCAACGCGTTGGTCGCGCCAGTGCGACCACACACAAAATTGTCGCACAGGTCGCAGTCTGGAGCCCTGCTATATCATCTGAAGCCATTCCATATCTTAATGTGAGGGACAGAATTTAGGTTTACAGATGATATATTCCCATTATAATACTTTAAGTTTAAGGAAGGAATTATCACAAACAGAAAGATTATTAGAAGGCTTTTTTCCCCTCATGATTCCTATCTTATATTCATGAATGTATTTTGTAAGAATACAAATAGTTAACAGAATAAACATGTTTAAATTGTATAATTTGCACAAAATATTTTTTTTCAAGATATTGTTTTTGCTGCTAAATTATACAGTCAGCTAGTTTAATTTCATAGCTTATATATTTTTATTCAAATTTAGTTTTTTTCTGTAATGAGGAAGTGAGTATTTAGTGGATTGCGTTTAACAAAGGGTTTAAAAGAGTGACCATTAGTTCCACAAACACAGTATTGATATTCTGTAGGGGTGTAGAACAGTTGTACACAGTTGTAATTGTTTTTTGGTTGCAAAATGGGACCGTTTTAGTTGCAGTCTGGAGCCCTGCTTTATGGACACAAAAAGTGCAAAATTTGTGCATGACCTTTTTTTTTCCTTCTTCTGAATGCAGAAATTTGAAATCTGCATTATCAAAAATATCATTATCAGTCAACTAATCGGAGTTCTCTGTCTCTTAATTAGATTAAATATGAGTGTGAAGCTCAGAGTCATTGTGGACGACAATGATTTCAGAAGACTGGACCTCTCAGCTGGGATACCAGACAGTGTTGTGAATTTACATGATACTGTTCGTCAAGCATTTGGTATTGAAAGACACTTCCGGCTTCAGTACATGGATGCGGACTTCAATGAATTCATGAATCTGTCATCAATTCATGACATTAAAGACAAGACTACTATCAAGTTGATCTACTTGGCACATGACACTCATCCAAGCCCTGACCATCCAGCTGAGCAATCTTCAAGTGCTTCTGAATCGTTTAGCGCTTCAAGTGAATGCTCAATCCTTTCCTCTTCTTTGTTGCCATCTGGAGGAGATTCAGATGACACTGTGACTATCCCAACATCTGATGCAGAAATTCAATCACTACGAGTACAGATATGGCCACAAAAATTTCCGATTCCTCGTTTTCCGTATGATGTGGAAGTGCAGCTTCAACGTGGCAATGAAATTTTTGTTGAAACTGGAACCTCTCTGAAGATCAGTCCAGGGCTCAAGTCCGGAATCTTGGAAAAGTTGGCTGAGGATATTTTCCAGTATACTGCATACCCACGTGATTCCCAGATAGATGACGTTGCAAAGTCACTTGTTGAAAAGTTTCCATGTTTAAAAGAAAAAGGATCTGTTAAGGGGTATAGCGGGTGGATATTTAGCCTCAAGCACAAAATGGCAAATTATAGGACAAAGATGCGCAACATTGGTTGTCCCGAAGTCACTCTGAATTCACTGAAGAACAAGTCCAGAGATGAATACTGTCCAGCCAAAAATGTGAAGAAACCAAAGAGAGCAGAGGTTAACTTTTGCCCTGCTAATCCAACTGGAGAAACCGATGAAAGCCTTGAAAAACTTAGATGTGAGCTACTGGTTGATTTTGGACAAAGGAAGAGAACATCAGCGGTAAAGGAAAAGATGTCCAAAACATTTGCCTACAGGAGGAGGAATGTCGTACAGAACAGTCCAACGATTCAGGACTTAAAACTCCAGTGGCCTGCACTCTTTCAGACTGAAGAGGTAAGGTCATATTTACTCTCTTGTCATTTAATCTTCATTTGTGCTACAGTTGTTGATCTCCTCATCAAGTATTCATACTCAACCCAAAAATGAAAATTATTTCATTTACTTACTCATGTCTTCCCATAGGTAAATTAATTTCTTACTTTAGATGAACACAAAGATTTTAAAGAAATAATTGATCCCTGTGAGTCCATAGAATGCAAGTGGATGGGACCTCCAAGTTTGACACTCAAAAACCACACAAAAAAAAACACAATGGTAATTTCCAGTTAATAAATCAATGTCTTCTGAAGCTAAATCAACTAGGGCTCTATATATGTCCATCATGTTTGTTTTGTGTGGTTTTTGAAGCAACAATTTCAAGTGAAGAAAGTCTTGCGCATCTGGGAAGACACAAGTTTGAGTAAATAAGAGAGCGGAGACTGTGTACAGTGGAGACTGTAACATGGCAGCATCCAAATGAAAGTTAAAGGGGTCATATGATGCTACATGCACTTTTAAAAGTAGTTTGAACTGAAATGTGTTGGCAGTGTGTACACAACCACCCTAAAATGATAAAAATCC
>NW_015506725.1:200951-206139 GCF_001515645.1 Sinocyclocheilus grahami
CTACTTTGCTGATCAGATGATGTTGAGATCTATGGATATGAAAAATTTTTTGAGCCCTTGCTGCAAGATCTTTCCACATTGGAAAGCCAGGGGATTTTCATTGCACAGCTTGGTTCTTTCATCAAAGGCACAGTGCAGACTGTCATAGCAGACAATCTGGGAGCACATGGAATTGCTGGCTTTGTGGAGAGTTTCTCTGGTGGATATGTGTGCCGGTTCTGTACTGCAAAAAAGTCTGAAATTCAGGAGAAAGAAGTGAGCTCAGATGGTTTCACTCTCAGAACTAAAGAGATGCATGAACTGCATGTCAGGTCAGCGGTAGAAACTGAAAAGTCTTGTTGTGGTGTAAAAAGACTGTGTTTTGTCTGCACGTCTTTCCCATTTCAATGTCAGTACTGGGTACCCACCTGATATTGCCCATGACATATTTGAAGGTATAATACCAGTAGAGCTAGCACACTGTCTGCGTTTGTTAATTTCTAAACGTTTTTTTACTCTCGACAAACTCAATGAACTAATTGAGACATTTCCGTACAAATGGACAGACAAAACCAATCGGCCACATACTGTTCCACGTGCTTTCATGTCCAACGGAAGCGTTGGAGGCAATGCTCATGAAAATTGGAGCCTTTTACGATTTCTTCCATTCTTGGTTGGACATCTGGTACCTCCAGATGAATCAGCTTGGCAGGTCCTTATGGAGCTTAAGGATATTGTTGAGTTGGTTGTGGCACCAGTGCAAACAGCAGAATCAATTGCCTTCCTTGAAAGCAAAATTTGTGATCACAGGCGCAGGTTGCAGGAAGTTTTTACTGAACTGAAAATTTTGCCCAAACATCATTATGTGGAACATTATCCACTACTGATCAAGTTCTTTGGACCTTTAGTGGGGATGTGGACACTCAGATTCGAGGCAAAGCATCGATTTTTCAAGCAGGTCGCTCGTTACACACATTGCTTTAAAAACATACTATTGACTCTGGCAATGAAACATCAGTTCATGATGGCTTATCACTTGGAGTATGCTACCACTGAAAAGAGTGGCATGAGTGTGTCAGACGTCTCAACTGTACCTGTGGGTATCTTGAATCAGGATGTAGTTAATAGTCTTAAGCAAACATATCCTGATGTCACTTACATTCATCTTGCAAAGAATGTGTCTGTTGATGCAGTAAACTACAGGAATGGCATGATTGTTGTTCGTGGCCTTTCTGGTAGCTTGCCAGTTTTTGCAGAGATCATCCAGATGGTTGTAGTGGAAAGACATTTGAGTTTCATTGTGAAAGAAATGAGTGCTTGGTATTGGGAGCATTTCAGAGCTTTCGAATTGTGCCCCACATTGCAAGTTTCTCTCATTCATCACAATGCCCTTGCTGACTACTACCCATTGGCAGATTACCATCTTGGAGGCAGACGAATGGTGACACTTAAAAGATTCATAAACACAAGAGGTTAGGTTCAGTTTGTTTTAATAAACTATTTAAAGGGTTAGTTCACCCAACAATGTAAATTCAGTAATTAATTACTCACTCTCATGTTGTTCCAAGGTCCGTAAGACCTTTATTCATCTTCAGACCACAAATTAAGATATTTTTTATGAAATCTGAGAGCTCTCTGACCCTGTATGGACAGCAACGCAACCTAAATGTTCCCAGGTCCAGAAACGTAGCAAGAACATCTGTGAAATTTTGGGTGAACTAACCCTTTGGGCTCCAGACAAAAAAATTGAGTAAGGAGCCATTGGCTCCTATAAGAAACAAACTTAGGCACCAAATTATTTTTTAGGTGCCACAGAATAAACAGGTTTTATTTAAATTTCTTTATATATATTTTTTTATATTTTATATATTTGTTACATGTAACATTTCAATCATACTGTCATGTGTTTGTCTCATTTTTTGAATTTATCAGCATTTTATTTAATCTTGTAGATGTCCTGGGAACTAGGCCTGTCGCGATAATTAAATAACCGTCTAATCGCGATTATTTGATCTAACCGCAGTTGTCTTATTGTGCTTTTTATACGAGACAAGGGAGAGTCATACACCAAAAGAAACAGAAGAGCACCAGTTTGCTTTTCATGCACTGTATAGCCTATACAGGGCTCCAGACTCATTCTTCCCACTGGTTGCTCTTTTGCAACTAACTTTCTCAGCTGGCCGCACGAGCACATGATTTGGTCGCAATATTATTAATTTTTTTTGCACTACAACATGGGATTATTCAATGCATGCTGATGAACTTTTATCATAGTTTATAGTTATATGGAAACGAAAGTGGTTAACATTTAACCCGTTCTTTATCATCAGTAGTATTATTTGTGATTTGAATTTTGTGAACGGGAGTTTCTCTTTTGCTGTGTTAAGCCGCGGGCTTCGGATGCTTTCACTTTCGAATTCGCAATCTTGTTGTCACTGTTTTGCTTACATACATCTACACACCTTTCATTGTTTTAATACTAAAACAAAAAATGGATTCATTGTTATTCTTAATTAAAAAGCACAACAACAATAAATCAGTAAGATACAATGACAAACTAGCTTACAAAACGTTTAACAAAAACGAATAAGATGAGTCATGGCACACACCACATGCTGTATTATATGCAGACTGATAAATTACAGAACGTTTAGCAAACACTGAGGAATCAAATTAATAAATATAAGAGAGCCTCCATAGTGTAATGTGAGGTAAACCGCAAAGATACGTTTTTCAAAAATGAAAACAAAAAGTAAAACTAACGGTGACCGTGCTTGCATGTTTTTTTCCCCACAAGAATACCAGCATGTTCACCTTTTGAAATTGCAGCGCTTATGAGTTGACCAACGCGTTGGTCGCGCCAGTGCGACCACACACAAAATTTTGTCGCACAGGTCGCAGTCTGGAGCCCTGCTATATCATCTGAAGCCATTCCATATCTTAATGTGAGGGACAGAATTTAGGTTTACAGATGATATATTCCCATTATAATACTTTAAGTTTAAGGAAGGAATTATCACAAACAGAAAGATTATTAGAAGGCTTTTTTCCCCTCATGATTCCTATCTTATATTCATGAATGTATTTTGTAAGAATACAAATAGTTAACAGAATAAACATGTTTAAATTGTATAATTTGCACAAAATATTTTTTTTCAAGATATTGTTTTTGCTGCTAAATTATACAGTCAGCTAGTTTAATTTCATAGCTTATATATTTTTATTCAAATTTAGTTTTTTTCTGTAATGAGGAAGTGAGTATTTAGTGGATTGCGTTTAACAAAGGGTTTAAAAGAGTGACCATTAGTTCCACAAACACAGTATTGATATTCTGTAGGGGTGTAGAACAGTTGTACACAGTTGTAATTGTTTTTTGGTTGCAAAATGGGACCGTTTTAGTTGCAGTCTGGAGCCCTGCTTTATGGACACAAAAAGTGCAAAATTTGTGCATGACCTTTTTTTTTCCTTCTTCTGAATGCAGAAATTTGAAATCTGCATTATCAAAAATATCATTATCAGTCAACTAATCGGAGTTCTCTGTCTCTTAATTAGATTAAATATGAGTGTGAAGCTCAGAGTCATTGTGGACGACAATGATTTCAGAAGACTGGACCTCTCAGCTGGGATACCAGACAGTGTTGTGAATTTACATGATACTGTTCGTCAAGCATTTGGTATTGAAAGACACTTCCGGCTTCAGTACATGGATGCGGACTTCAATGAATTCATGAATCTGTCATCAATTCATGACATTAAAGACAAGACTACTATCAAGTTGATCTACTTGGCACATGACACTCATCCAAGCCCTGACCATCCAGCTGAGCAATCTTCAAGTGCTTCTGAATCGTTTAGCGCTTCAAGTGAATGCTCAATCCTTTCCTCTTCTTTGTTGCCATCTGGAGGAGATTCAGATGACACTGTGACTATCCCAACATCTGATGCAGAAATTCAATCACTACGAGTACAGATATGGCCACAAAAATTTCCGATTCCTCGTTTTCCGTATGATGTGGAAGTGCAGCTTCAACGTGGCAATGAAATTTTTGTTGAAACTGGAACCTCTCTGAAGATCAGTCCAGGGCTCAAGTCCGGAATCTTGGAAAAGTTGGCTGAGGATATTTTCCAGTATACTGCATACCCACGTGATTCCCAGATAGATGACGTTGCAAAGTCACTTGTTGAAAAGTTTCCATGTTTAAAAGAAAAAGGATCTGTTAAGGGGTATAGCGGGTGGATATTTAGCCTCAAGCACAAAATGGCAAATTATAGGACAAAGATGCGCAACATTGGTTGTCCCGAAGTCACTCTGAATTCATTGAAGAACAAGTCCAGAGATGAATACTGTCCAGCCAAAAATGTGAAGAAACCAAAGAGAGCAGAGGTTAACTTTTGCCCTGCTAATCCAACTGGAGAAACCGATGAAAGCCTTGAAAAACTTAGATGTGAGCTACTGGTTGATTTTGGACAAAGGAAGAGAACATCAGCGGTAAATGAAAAGATGTCCAAAACATTTGCCTACAGGAGGAGGAATGTCGTACAGAACAGTCCAACGATTCAGGACTTAAAACTCCAGTGGCCTGCACTCTTTCAGACTGAAGAGGTAAGGTCATATTTACTCTCTTGTCATTTAATCTTCATTTGTGCTACTGTTGTTGATCTCCTCATCAAGTATTCATACTCAACCCAAAAATTTAAATTCTTTCATTTACTTACTCATGTCTTCCCATAGGTAAATTAATTTCTTACTTTAGATGAACACAAAGATTTTAAAGAAATAATTGATCCCTGTGAGTCCAATAGAATGCAAGTGGATGGGACCTCCAAGTTTGACACTCAAAAACCACACAAAAAAAAACACAATGGTAATTTCCAGTTAATAAATCAATTTAGTATCTCGAATTATGTTACTCCATTAGCAAATGTTAGCGCATTAACAATACAAAACCTCTGAGTCATAGACATCACAATGGACATAAGAGGTATAAAACTGTGTATATGTGGTTTCTGGAGTATGTTTTGGTTTCTGTGAGATATCGGTGAACAAAAATGTACTGTCATGTTGATGAAAAAAGAAAGTAGGCTACCTTGTTGCCATGGTACATTAATGCAGTACCTTTTTATTGTTGATAGCTCTTTATAGATATCTGCTGTAGAAGGTTTTGAGTTTCTCTCTCTCTCTCTCTCTCTCTCTCTCTCTCTCTTCAAG
>NW_015506725.1:207312-221879 GCF_001515645.1 Sinocyclocheilus grahami
CACTTGCCAATTTAATGGCAGAGAATGGATAGATCGTTTGTTTTTTGAAGTGGATGCATATCTGTCGTAAAATAATCATATGCATCTTGTGGCGTATATTCCAAGCATTCTGAAGGTATATTGAGGGTTTGGTGAGAAACAAACCGAAATGGCAAGCTATTATATTTTATGAAAATCTTGCGTTGCAGTGCGAGTGCGCAGTAGCTCACAAGTGCATATCCTTTTGAGATATCAGCTATAATCAATTTTAATAAAACACAAGACTACATTATAAAACTCTAACAGTAGGCTATTTAATATCTGTTGTTCTCCGGTTGTCAGTCAGAATGACAGTTCTTGCGTGAACATAGGCCTGTATATACCCAAGCCAATTTATCAATCCTTCTTTTTTGTCTTAGTTTTTAAAATATTTATTTTGAAACAAATTAATTAATTAATTAATTAAACAAACAGATTTACTGGGTGAGCAGGGTAGGCTATGACAGCTCTCATATCATACCCTACCATGCCCAGCTGATGCGAAGAATAGAATTCATATCTACACAGAAGAAAGCCCTGTCTAGACTCTGCCCCAGTATGAGTTGTGTTGAGCTATTCATTAGCCTGTTTGTTTGATGAAAAAAGATGAAATGTAGTTGCAATAAATGCGTTAAGAATCCATAACTGCATCAGCAGAGGACTATTATTCTGCTGCATGATACTGCAAAAGAACTGACGAAGGCACGGTTTGATCTTCGGCTGACCAATCAGCAGAAAGGGCGTTTAATTCCCGCCCACGTGTAGAAATCGAATATTCAAGCTGTTTATTCATTTTTCCACCCACGAACGAAAAACGAAAATTTAAGCTTAATTCTTGTTTTTTATTATTCATGTATGCAGCATCTTTGTTTGGATCAAGATTAAAATGCAGTGGTTGCCTCTAATTTTAAATGTAAAGAGCACAGACAAAGCCTTAGTTTGTTTATATGAAGAGATTTATTTTATTTGTGTTGCTTATTTATTTGATTTGGGGCTTGTTTTAAAATTTCAATGTAGTTTTGTTATTTACATTTACATTATATTTAAATTTTGTAATTTAGCAGACGCTTTTATCCAAAGCGACTTACAAATGAGGACAATAGAAGCAATCAAAACCAACAAAAGAGCAGTAATGTGCAAGTGAAATATTAGTATATTATTATAGTATTATTTTTCAATTTCACAAAGAAATGTGCAGCATTTTGTCCAAGCAATAATAAAAGGACACATTTAATTTATAATTTGTCTTAAATCTCATTTTGTAAAAAAGAAAAAAAAAGAAAATCGTGAATCAAATCGAATCGTGAATCGAATCGTGAGTTGAGTGAATCGTTAAATCCCTATTGTTGTTAATTTTTTTTTATTGTCGGATTATCATACAGTATGCATCAATGAATGACAGTTTTGACTGTCATGGTGTGTGCGTAAACGAGTGTGAAATACCTAATTAAGTAGCTTTTTCCGATCACTTGGGCACTTTTTTGCATTTAAATTCTGACTGTTGACATTGAAAATGATGCATGTGTTTTTCGAGGGTATCAGTTAATTTCTGATTGCCGTTTTGACAGCGTCTGCTTGCATATTTTAATCATATTTGGTCATTCTCTTTAATGTATTTGCCCCGATTTGATCAATGGGAAATTTATCTAGCGCTATATTTATATTATTTTGTCATCATTATTTTCTTTTAAGGAGTTAAAAATGGCTCTTATCAAACTTGATTGACATTCTATCACACTATTTTGACAGTTAAAGTTTTGGGCGTTTTTTTGTTGGAGTGGGTGGGTTTTTGTGAGCTTTTGGGCTGGAAATCGTTCATCCAATCTGGCAACACTGTTCAAAGCGCCAAATACGAGTAGAATCAGCGCTGAAACGTGTTACTCGACCTGGTGACTTTTTATGAATGGCGGTGAGAATTTTGAGATCGCTGTCATAAAATTCGCAACGGTTGTGATGTAATTAATTTGTTAGTGCTAGCTGAGCTGCGCTTGGTTTGAGCCGCTCTAATTTGCATTTGGGAACGCAACATTCGTCATTAGAAACGTTTATAAATCAGTTGTTGTTTACAAAAGAAGCTTCACTGTCAGATGATCCTTCAGAAATCATTCTAATAAGCTGATATGCTGCTCAAGCAACATTTACTTTTTATTATAATCAAGGTTAAAACCGTTTTTGCTGCTTAACATTTTTGTGGAAACTGATATCACTCAAACATTTGAAAAAGAGAAATTAATAATTGTATTCATAATACATGAAATTGATGAAAAGTAAGTGAAGTGTAAAGACATTTAAAGTGTTTCAATAGATTTCTATTTAATAAATGCCTTAAATTTAATATATCAACATTGATAAATCAGAAATGTTTTTTGAGCAGCAAATCAAATTGTAATGATTTCTGAAGGATCATATGCCACTGAAAACTGGAGTAATGATGCTGAAATTTCAGCTTTGATCACAGCAATAAATTACATTTAAAAATCTTGAAATATAAAACTTTAAAAAAAAAATTGTAATAATATTTCACAATATTGCTGTTTTTAGTTTATTTTGGTCAAATAAATGTGCCTTGATGAACAGAAGAGAATTCATTTCAAAGTAATTAATAATTGTAATGTTTCCCAACTTTTGGCAGGTATTTAAATAATAAATCTATTGATAATTATATTATATATTATAAAATTATTATCGTGATTATTAAATGCTGCTTTTACTTTTTGTTTTTTCAGGACAATAGTTATGTATTATTACAATATAAGATATATCTTTAATGTGATAAAATATATATATTTTAAATAAATGTTGGGGCATGGCTCGGGGGCGTGGCCAGATTTTCCTGCTTTTTTGTTGCTAGCTGTTCACATGCTTGTATTCTTTTTTTTAATTTATGCTAGTATTACTTTTTTTGATGTTGACACTGGTGATGAGAATTATGAAATTTCTTATGGTATCAAAAATTTTAAAATTATAAAGACCTTATTTAAAGCAAAAAGTAACTATATCGTAATATTGTTATCGTAAAAAAAAAAGTACTCCTATTGTGATTTAAGATTTTGGTCATGTTGACCAACACTAATTACATCACACAAGTTGATTACACTGACAATGCCTCTTTTTCTCTATTCTTGGTCGATCTTTAATATATATATATATATATATGGGGAAGGGGGTGTCATAGTTTTCGTCCTAATTACCCTTGATTGTATAGACTTGTCAAAGTGTTATGAATCTAAACAATGTCTAATAACAGTTTATTTTTATTTAAATATAGAACAGTCAAAGAGATGACTTCTTGAAAGACCTGGAAAACATCACCATGGGCATATGTGTCATTAAAAAGGAAGGTGTTCTTGGAGACTACGACGATATTGGAATCATTGTTGATGGAGTAGTCAGCACTACTGTTTTTAACTTTTATGCAGTTTTAGCATTGTTGTTTTAATGATTCACAATGTGGCCTCTTTCCACATTTGAATTTTTGTTTTTTATTTTGTGAATGTGCAATGTTAAGTAAGCACTTGTTTTAAACATTTGTACCAAAGAAACTGTTACTGAAGATGCACCTCATTTGATGATATTAAAGATAAGTTTAAAACATTAAATTTACAGCTGTCTGTATTTGCAAAGCCATTTAAGGATCTCTCCTTCAGAAAAAACATTTTTTAAGGTAAGTGGTTGCAAACAATTTATTTTAAAATGTTGAAAGTCAACGAAATGTGTTTATTTAAATGTAGCTAAAATAAATTGATTGCAACCACTTACCTTACATTTTTTTAGTAAATTCAATGAATATTTTTTTATCAGTAATGCATAAATAATTTAAGAGGAAGTAACATAATTAAATAGGGCTGAAATTACTAAAAAAAAAGTATACTAAGGTAACTAAATAAAATTGGTTAAGTTCAACTAAATTTGTTTGTTTCAATTTAGATCAAATCAATTGATTGCAACCACTTACCTTAAAAAAATTGAGTAAATTCAATGAATCATTTTTTTCAGTGTACCTACTGCTCAATTACTTGAAATGCGTTATACATTACAATGAGTGGAAGACACAACATAACTTAAATAACTTAATTTATTAAAAAAAAATTTTTTTTTACAAATGCAACTTAAACATCTCTTAAAGCAGCACTATGTACCTTTTTCTGTGTTAAAAATTAGCAAAATGTATATAATGAGCGAGTACATCATGAATTCAACCTCGTTTTTGTCTTATCCCGAGTCACTACGGTACACTTATTATAAGTACTTATATTCGGACTATTGTAGCCTGGTCGGGTCCTCACCGCTGCGGAGTAACACATACCTGCGTGAATCGCCAGAGACATAAACTTAGAGAAGTAGCTCCGGCTGGAATGTTCTTCTGCGGGATGTGTGCAATTCTGTTTATTAACCGCTAGAGCGCCATAATACGGTGCAAGAAGTGCAAAGCAGATCACAATTCTGAAAACAAAATAACAAATTACAAACGCAAATGCAAATGCAAGTCTAAAAAACAAAATAACAATTCAGAAAGCACAACAACAATTCAGAAAACATTATAACAATACCCGATACTTTATATTCAACTTTTTGATTATTTCCTTAATTTTTATTGAAAATAAATGCCTTTACGATGTGATACGAGATTTGAAAACGGAGAATAAAAAGTTTGGCAAAAGGTGGGATCGAACCTGGGTCAATCGCGTTAGAAAGCCAAGGGCACGCACTTATCCATCTGCACCACTGGCGCTGATGTTCTACAGCCACTTTTAACTAAATGTAAATATACACTCTGTATTTTTTATTCCATAGTAAGGGCAATTCATACAATACATTTAAACTGAGCTACTTTAATACCATCTCTGAACTTTCTACCAGGACTCTGCTGTTCTTCGTCTGGTTCTTCCTGTATACGTTGATTGGCAGATGTCTCGTCCAATCAGCGGAGAGTAATCCCAAACCAATGGCGCTGTCTCAAACTATACCTACCTCTTCCGGTTTGTCTGATTTGTCGTTGTGTTTTCTGACTTGTTATAATGTTTTCTGAATTGTTGTTGTGCTTTCTGAATTGTTATTTAGTTTTTTAGACTTGCATTTGCATTTGTAATTTGTTCTTTTGTTTTCAAAATTGTGTTCTGCTTTGCACTTCTCGGCCACCGTACCATAAGCTACATAGTGCTGCTTTAACATATTTTCAGCTGTTCCAGTCACTTTGAGATGAATGGTTAAAGGAGATATTGTACAACAATTTACAGATGTAGAAACATGTCTGACTTGTTCTAAAATTTAGTTGCTAGTATGTTAGTATGTTTGAAATAGTGCACAGTGTGTGTGTGTGTGTGTGTGTGTGTGTGCCTGCACTGAAAAAAATGATTCATTGAATTTGACTTTTTTAAGGTAAGTGGTTGCAATCAATTGATTTGATCTAAATTGAAACAAACAAATTTAGTTGAACTTAACCAATTTTATTTAGTTACCTTAGTATACATTTTTTTAGTAATTTCAGCCCTATTTAATTATGTTACTTCCTCTTAAATAATTTATTTATTACTGATAAAAAATTATTAATTTAATTTACAAAAAAATTAAGGTAAGTGTTGCAATCAATTTATTTTAGCTACATTTAAATAAACACATTTTGTTGACTAACTTTCAACATTTTTAAATAAATAGTTTGCAACCACTTACCTTAAAAAATGTTTTTTTTCTGAAGGAGAGATCCTTAAATGGCTTTGCAAATAAAGACAGTAGTAAGTTTAATGTTTTAAACTTATCTTTAATGTAATCAAATGAGGTGCATGTTCAATAACAGTTTCTTTGTGGGTACAGGTTAAACAAGTGCTTAACATTGCACATTCACAAAATAAAAAACTAAAATTCACAGGTGGAAATAGGCCACATTGTGAATCAGTAAAACAATGCTAAAATTGCATAAAAGTTCAAAACAGTAGTGCTGACTTAACATTGCACAATAATTAATAAACAAAAATTCATGTAGAAACATGTAGTAGAGTTGTGAATCATAACAATAGTGCTAAAACTGCACAACAAAGTGTTCATATGTCATGCAACAAATTGCAATTTGTAAGGGAATTTAAAAATGTTTGAACTACTGATATACAGGTCTTAAATGGAAAATAGTGCAATGTAGGCTGACATCTGGACTAACATTTCATGCTGAGCCTGCACATATTTACAGCAGTGAACTGTTTTTCAGTCCTAGAATTGTGGGGGAGAGCCTTTCAGAATCCATCTGCATAAGAAATTTCTGAACAAATTCATAGTAGTATTTGAGTTCTTTTGGGTATGCCAAATTAAGCACATAGATTGTACCCAGCATCAATGCACAGGCTTGTGCCACAGATCTGATCTGCTCAAGAATCATTACTCCATCAACAATGATTCCAATATCGTCGTAGTCTCCAAGAACGCCTTCCTTTTTAATGACACATATGCCCATGGTGATGTTTTCCAGGTCTTTCAAGAAGTCATCTCTTTGACTGTTCTATATTTAAATAAAAATAAACTGTTATTAGACATTGTTTAGATTCATAACACGTTGACAAATCAAGGGTAATTAGGACGAAAACTATGACACCCCCTTCCCCATATATATATATATATATTAAAGATCGACCAAGAATAGAGAAAAAGAGGCATTGTCAGTGTAATTAACTTGTGTGATGTAATTAGAGTTGGTCGATATGACCAAAATCTTAAATCACAATAGGAGTACTTTTTTTACGATAACAATATTACGATATAGTTACTTTTTGCTTTAAATAAGGTCTTTATAATTTAAAAATGTTTGATACCATAAGAAATTTCATAATTCTCATCACCAGTGTCAACATCAAAAAAAGTAATACTAGCCTAAATTAAAAAAAGAATACAGGCATGTGATCAGCTAGCAACAAAAAAGCAGGAAAATCTGGCCACGTCCACGAGCCATGCCCCAACATTTATTTAAAAAAAAAAAATGTGATCACATTAAAGATATATCTTATAATGTAATAATACATACTATTGTCCTAAAAAAAAAAGTAAAAACAGCATTTAATAATCATAATAATTTTATAATATATAATATAATTATCAATAAATTTATTATTTAAATACCTGCCAAAAGTTGGGAAACATTACAATTATTAATTTCTTTGAAATGAATTATCTTCTGTTCATCAAGGCACATTTATTTGACCAAAATAAACTAAAAACAGCAATATTGTGAAATAGTATTACAAAAAAAAAAAAAGTTTTATATTTCAAGATTTTAAAATGTAATTGATTTCTGAGATCAAAGCTGAAATTTCAGCATCATTACTCCAGAAATCATTACAAGTTGATTTGCTGCTCAAAAAACATTTCTGATTTTTATCAATGTTGATATATTAAATTTAATATATATCAAATATATTTATTAAATAGAAATCTATTGAAACACTTTAAATGTCTTTACTCTTCACTTACTTTTCATCAATTTCATGTATTATGAATACAATTATTAATTTCTCTTTTTAAATCTCTTTTTCAAATGTTTGAGTGATATCAGTTTCCACAAAAATGTTAAGCAGCAAAAATGGTTTTAATCTTGATTATAATAAAAAGTGATTTTAATGTAATCAGCTTATTAGAATGATTTCTGAAGGATCATCTGACAGTGAAGCTTCTTTTGTAAACAACAACTGATTTATAAACGATTGTAATGATGAATGTTGCGTTCCAAATGCAAATTAAAGCAACTAAAACGCAGCCAATATTTACATTGAATTGAAACAGTGTGTTTGATGAGGATTAGAGCTAAACTCAGCAGGAAAGTGAATCTCGTGGACATTGCTATGCCATATATGAGCATTCAGATCTTACAGAGCAACTTGCTTACACTAAAGTCAACTGAATGTTTGTGGTAATATGTGGCGATGCATAATATAAAAATACTTACTGTGCAAATCATTGGCAAACAGACCGGATGATGAAAACTCCGGGGCTGGAATGAAAATGAATCAAATGTATACCTCTGTGGCTTGGGGTAACTCAGTTTTACAGAATACATCAAGCCAAGAAGGGTAACACAACACATGCATTGCAACACTGGACAATCCTGACAGAACCTCAACACCTTTCAAGAAAGAACTGCCATCTGGAGAGCCCCCTTTTAGGGTCTTGGGCTATTTCCTGATCATTGTCCTATAACACAAAACAATAAAATGCATATTGTGCTTTTTTGGTTGTTTGTTCATTAAGGGGTAAAAACTTAAAAAGACAACAAAATATGTCAGGCTCAACTTTAAAAGATGTATAAAGCTCACTGATGGAGACATCCAAGCAGTCATTAATATAAATCATTCAACCAAATAAACAAACAAAAAAAACTTTATTTTATTTAAGATTGTTCAAATTTGCACTTCCCACTTAATATAAAAGTAATTTCAAAGCAAACAACACAAGATTTACCATATTCACTCACCTGGTAATGTGGTAATGTGCAAACAGATTGTCAGTGTTCTCTGATAGGAAGACAATCAAGCTGTGATCCTGAGTACAAACAGAATTAGAAATTCATGTTAATATTAGAAATAAAATAAAATGCATGACACAGTAATGACAGGTGAACATCTAAGATATAAATGCTAAAATAAGTAAGCAGAATTTTCAGTAAGCTTAAGTAGACTTTACTGTATGAATTCAGTTTACACAAATTCTTATCAAAGATAAAGTTAATCAGTCAAGAGCAGTGAGTGATATTTTTCTGTTTTGTGTTGAGTAACATTAATGACAATACACAGATTTAATATACAGACATGCAGTCTTCTGTTTACATTCACTTAGGACGTAAACGACTGTTTATGTAAACCTGTGCTTGTGTGTATTCGACAGTTTAAGAGCGATTAGCCGCGAAGATCTTAGTTCAGCATTCGCGCTGTGTGATAGACTTTCTGTGCGTGTGGCAGAAACACTTGTCAGGACAGCACGTGAGTAAAATCATTTGAAGGTTAAAACTGGAATGGCTATAAAACGCTTGTCTACCAATATATACACCCAGAACTACCGCTACAATGCTAACATATGATGTGTATGTCGTGTCATGCAGTATGTTGTAACGGATGCACTAGTCTCGGGTAGCCAGATCTTTAGACTGACGGCTGAAGGTCTGGAATCCATGGCAGCTTTCTTTGGCCAAGGCCATGAGGCCGTTTGACCGACATGTCAAACAACCAATCACAGTTTGTTTCGTTCAGCGGCACGTTCCGGGCGTGGAAATGTCGCCACAATAACAGACGGGTGTTGTAAAACTCTCGGACGTATTTTAAAGATTATGTGCCGCGAACTTTAAATAATTCATATACTTTTGAGAATCCAGCGTTTAGTTGATCCTGATAAGCGCTCATCGTCACAGTTGTAAACATGAAGCTTTCTTCTAACATGAGGGGGTTTGGCGCCACAGCATATTTGTTTCCAGGCGGAACATTAAAGAACGCAACACACACGTCTCCCAGAAATTCTGTATAATTCAACCAATCCGACGACGACTTCGAAACTCCTGAAGTGTTTCCACTTTTGTGTGCCGTATGCATCAGACGTTCAGCCAACGGTCCGAGGGTGTGATGTCTGAGGTTGAGACTACGGATGCACCAGAACTGCCACTGGTACAATGTCACTGTAACACGATTACAATCAGAGGCAAACTGTGGAGAAATTGTATTTGTTCACAATCTAATATCGCACCATGTGCTTGGGGTGTGTCAGACGCCGAAATATAACTACTGTGGACCATCCTTTTTTTGCACGGACCAAACAATCTGCCACTCACCATTATTTATCATTCATCTCATAAAAGTAACTGTACAATGTGCATTTTGGTCTCACAAAAGACTCCGGAGTGCATGTACATGTGCTCAATCGATATCTAGTAAAGTGCCAAATAAAAAAATCTGAAACTTGTATATTCATTGTACATTTTTTATTGTTGACTTCACTCAAAATTACTTGTGTTTCTTTATTAATTAAAGTAAACCATAAACTCAGTATGGTATGTAACATTTGTAGCTTTAAAATTAAGTAATGTGCAAAACTGAATTGAAGTAAAATCTGTTTATTTTAATGAGCCATATTTGTTGAGGGCAGTCATAATTTTTTACAGTGTACATTTTAAAACTTGTATGTGAGTGTGTGTGTGTGTGTGTGTGTGTTTGTAGAGATGGGGTGGGTGCCGTCAACAGTAAAAACAACTCAAACAAGTTAAAAGATACAGCTTGGAATGCAGTAAATAGCACATTTCCTAACACTGATGCAGCACTCCAGGGTGTTCGCATGGTGTTTTGACACTGGCAGTGAAGGCACATGTTCTTTTTAAAACCACATGCAGTGTGTGACCATGATTGGCACACTGCACTGTGACCATGAACGCCACTTCTTTGTAGCGTTCTTCTTCCTTTCATCGAAATGGACGCGGCAGACACAGCACGCCACCTTAAAACCAGTGTTAATTTCGTTGACGAATAATTTTCGTCATAATTTTTATCAACAAAATTTTTTTCACCGACGACAACGAGAAGATAACGAACTAAAACTCTATTTGAATGACAAAAACTATGACGTAAATCTATTGACATTTTCGTCAACGAATAAAAACGAGATGAAGATGTTAGGGAGGGACGATTTGGGAAGAGATTCGTTCAATTTCAGAAGGAATCTGCTGCGTGGTTCGGAGGTTAGATGCGTACATATGAACCGGCAGGACATAAGCTAACAAACATACACTTGCTGCACGTCGCATAAAACGTTAAAAAATGTCAATATGGGGGCGTAAGAGAAGACTCTGAAGCATACACATGGAAAAAATCTTGACTGAAAAACTTTAGTAGCCCTAAAGATTAATCTAAATTTATTTATAGAAAGAAATATGTCTGCTTGAAAGAATGAAGAATATGGTAAACAGGTTGCTATAAAGAATGTATAATTAGCCTATATAACCATTGGTATTTCATTATGAGAAGTGGTTTAATTTTATTTTAACATAAAGGCATGTTGTGTCACAACAGTTAAATCATGATAAAACCTTAATATCAAACCTATATAATGAGTTTGGAAATTTTAGAGAAATGCTTAATAAATGCATTACACTGTAACTAAACCCATTCGATTTTAACTGACTATATTTACTGTAGATTTAGTCGACTAAAATCGTATGATATTTAGTCGACTAAAACTAGACTAAAACTAAAAACAATTCAGATGACCAAAATATGACTAAAACTAAATTGCATTTTAGTCAAAAGACTATGACCAAAACTAAATCAAAATTTCCTGTCAAATTGTTTAGCAAATACATAATTGATTTTAAACAAATAATTGTATATACAACACAGCAAATGCTTCTAGACATATAACAATTGTATTATTATTACAATATCCTCTAATTAAAAGTACCTTGCTTCTCACATCATTGAAAGGGAGACCCTTTACTAGTGGAGATACGTATACTCCTTTACGCTTCTGACTTTTCTTTTTCCACTGTTCCATTTCCACTCGAAAGGACTGGAAGAGATGTAATATATGCTCATACATCACACATTTTTTTTATTAAATGTATACTCCAGTATATTGGGTTTAAAATTAAGGGATGTTAAATTGGCAATGTTTTGTAAAAGGTACAAATACAAAAAAATATTTCCTCACTTTTTTTCTTTATCTTTCTGTGTCTTCATATTCACAGAGCTGTTCATCATGCATCCTTTGATCCAGTCATGTTAGTCTCCTAATTTTTTTAGGTCCCATTGATTTTTTCCATATATAGTGAACTATAAGTGACCCTGGACTACAAAACCAGGCGTAAGGGTAATTTTTTCGAAATTGAAATTTATACGCTTTCCATTGATGTATGGTTTGTTAGGATAGGACAATATTTGGCCGAGATACAACTATTTGAAAATCTGGAAACTGAGGGTGCAAAAAAATAAAAATACTGAGAAAATTGCCTTTAAATTTGTCCAAATGAAGTTCTTAGCAATGCATATTACTAATCAAAAATTAAGTTGTGCTCTCTGTTCCTCTCCCTCACTCAGGCTAATTACCAGCAGCTGCAACTCGTTGTGAGCATGCCTAAGAGTGACCAGAAGAGTATAAATTGTGCACGCAGATGATTCTTTGCTGAGGATCACTTCTTCCCAGCCTTAGGCCCCGTCCACACGGAGACGCGGTTAGCTGTTTATGCATAAATTTTGTATCGTATAGGCATTTCGTCCACACAGATCTGGCGTTTTGGGGGAGTGAAACTGATACTTTTTTTGAAACCGGGTCCCAGAGTGGATAAATCTGAAAACGCCGCACTTGCGTTGTCGTGTGGACAGCGAATCCGTATATTTTCTGAAACAATGACGTCATCAGCCCACGTCTCTCCTCTAGTCAGACACCGCTACGTCACATAACCGCTACAAAAACATGAACAAACACTGAACGATTATCTTTTTATTAACTAACATTAACATAGATTAATAAATGTAGCTATTGTTCCATGTTCGTTTGTATACTAGTGATGCAAAGTCCGATTCATTTCTGCGAACTGGTTCTTTTGTGTCAACACATATTGAAACATTCAAAAAATAAAGTTATTTGTGTGAAAGCATATTGCTGATTATTGCCATATAATTCACTTAAGTTAATGGTGTTTGTGGTCACAGTTTCATTCGTGGATCCTTTATGTCAGATACGACTGACTGACCAATATTGACTAGCCTCCAACTCGGATAAGATTCCTAAAAGTTTCGCACCTACAGCACACATTACATACATTGATGCACAAACGCGGATATGTTCTACATGTCAACAGTATAAAGAATGAATAAACCAGTCTTATAAACTGCTTGATTTCGCTTATGCCAAGTTCACACTGCATGATTTTAGCTAGATTTTTCACTCGCCGACAGGTTTTGCGAAATTGCCGACAAATGCCCAAAATCAGAGGCAAATCGGTGCTCGTTCATGCGAGTGACAATCACTCAGTGTGAATTATCAAAGACGCGATCTCAGGGAATCACCGACATGTCGCCGATGCCCGCAAAATATTTGGCATGCTAAATATCTGGAGCTGTCGGCGATTCACAATCATGCTGTGTGCAATGATTTCTGACTGAAAAACACATCGGCGATGACCTACAGCCAATGAGAGACCAAGATACAGGGCAGAGGGAAGTTCGGGGATGAGTTATAGACTAGAATATCAGTATTTTAATAGATATATGAACAATTATATCATACAGAAACAAGCACAAACATTTGCTTGACCAGCCACAACATCAGCATAACAGTTACTGCAAAATTATTTACCTCCAACTCTCTTTGCAGAACTCCCAATCCCTGTTCCCTGCATCTCCCTCCTGCATAATCTGTTTCTCTTTTTCTCCTTGTAGCTGGAAATCAGCTCACAGACAATTTGCGGGCTATATATATATATATTTTTTTTTTAATAATTACAGTCTGGCTGGAGAGCTCCGGTCTGACGCACGCGGGTTCTCGCGTTATTTCTTTATCACTTCTCGCGTGTTTTGTTGTGAAACGTAGTTTGCGGACCAGACAGAGCTGTCGGCAATTCTTCCTATTGTGAAGTCATGCAGTGTGAAACCCCCTGTCGCCGATCCATCGTGCAATGTGAACACAGCAGTGACTGAATGCAACCCCAGATAGTTACGCAGTGTGAATACAACGGCGATCCGACGAGTTTGAAAATCGTGCAGTGTGAACCCGGCATTAAGCAACTTTAAATATAATATGCATGCACAAACTATTGTAAAATTTATTTACATCACTCGACAGAAAGGTTTTTTTCAGGGATTTAATAAAATGTAAATTAATAACAGTCATAATAAGCATATTTCCAGTATGCGCCTCAGGCTTGCACAGTAAAGCCATGGCTCATTCGGTTCTTGTTGAGTCCTCGGTAATCCTTGACAAACTTCGACAGTTGGTTGAACTATGGAATTACATCTCTGCCGCAATTCTGCGCGCGAAAGATCATATTTTGAGCGCGCAAAAGTGCGTTTTGCACGCGTGGGAACTGAGTTTTGTGGAGAAAATGTTTGTCTCGCAAAGAAGAAAGTATTTAAGAAAGTATTTCACGAAAACCAATTTTGCATTTAAAATAAGTTTTTGGATGTGTGCAGACCTTCTCTTTTGCGCGTGCAACGTTTCACTAGCTTGCTCACCTGATGCCCACCCTCAGTGCTCTGTAAATGCCAACAGCTCGTGTGCTCAACACAACCCAGCGTTACAATATGCCATAATTCCAGCCAATCAGAGACGAGGCTGCTAAATTCTGATTGGCTGCCTTGACAACCACTCACAACATTTCTTGCATTACCATGACAGCAGAAAAGAAAAAATACAGTGCATGCATAATTATTATGCAAGTTGATATTCTGATCTTATTTTTTTCCAAGCACATTTTACCAATTCCAAACGTCATCAATCTTAATAACTACTATTAATCTTGTATTTAATCATTTATAATTGATATATAATTATTCATGAAGGCTGGAAGTGAAAAATGTCTTATATTCAGGTGTGCATAA
>NW_015506725.1:222339-222700 GCF_001515645.1 Sinocyclocheilus grahami
AATCTTAATAACTACTATTAATCTTGTATTTAATCATTTATAATTGATATATAATTATTCATGAAGGCTGGAAGTGAAAAATTTCTTATATTCAGGTGTGCATAATTAAGCAGATTTTCTTTTACAGATAAAATGAGCCAAAAAAGAGATTTAACTCAGACTGAAAGTCAAAAATTATTAAATGCCCATGATAATTTTTTTTTTTACAATACTAGAAATGGCAAAGTGAATGCATAACCATTGGACAGCAAAATGCTCAGTGGGTCAGCAGGGTCAGTCAAAAACATGTGGAGAAGAAAAGATACATGTTAACTGCAAATAATTAGGAATTAAGGTGAAGAATTAGGTGTGAAATCACCAG
>NW_015506725.1:224788-225371 GCF_001515645.1 Sinocyclocheilus grahami
ATAAATAATTCAGCAGGCAGTTATCAAATTGTGGGTCAGCTATTCCCTAGAAGCATTAAGCAAGAGGCATAGGCCACGTAAATATAATCTGAAATCTTTAACTCTCATGTCTTCTCTTCATGTACATGATGGAAAACACGCATGGTTAAGTCATCTAAAAAAAACAGAACAGCAGGTCAAGTCAGAGATTTTAACATAGGACCTTTCTGCGAGGCTGTGTGCTGTCAACAGTCTACATGAATAGAAGTCATCCTGTGTTAGTTATCTTGTAGTCTTCAGCAAAAATGTTTTCTTCCTCAACTTCCAGTTTCCCCACTTGTTGCATGAGCACTAGTAAGTTGTTGTAGTGCTTTGCCGCATTGTCTCCAGTGCAGGGACTACAAAACAGGACTGTGGCACTGAGAAGGACCTCATCCATCTGCGTCAGATTTGTTGAACAAGCAAGTAGTCCAGATGTGTGCATTCCAAGCTTGTAATATTTTTGCATGCTAAAATGACAGCAAGAAAAAACAAAAGTTAATTTCGGAATGCATTATAAATTCCTCTCCCTTCAAAAAAATACCTACTTTTCTTTTCTTTTTTC
>NW_015506725.1:225381-231178 GCF_001515645.1 Sinocyclocheilus grahami
GCTGTTGGCATTTAGAGAGCACTGAGGGCGGGCATCAAGGGAGCACGCTAGTGAAACGTTGCATGTGCAAAAGAGAAGGTCTGCACACATCCAAAAACTTATTTTAAATGCAAAATTGATTTTCGCCCGCTCAAAATATTTTTTTCTTTGCGAAATGAACGTTTTCTCCACAAAACTCAGATCACGCGCGCGTGTGCAAAATGCACTTTTGTGCGCTCAAAATATGATCTTTCGCACACAGAATTGTGGCAGAGATCTAAGCCTATAGTTGAACCGGCTCAATCGGTTCATTTTGAGTTGGACGTGGTACTTTGGGCTGTGCGTCCTGCGTCATCAACGCAGAACTAAAGTTCGATTCAGTTCGATTTGTGAACCGGCTCAACCGATTACTTCCTGAGAACCGTCTCAAAAGAACAATTCGTTCAAGAATCTAACATCACTATTGTATACCGCGCGCAAGTTTTATGCGCATCGTCCAAGTCTTCTTCTCCATTTTTAGTGTATCTCTGTGGCAGAATTACAGCACCACATACTGGTCTGGCATGTATACTACATCGTTTTGTGTTGGTTTTGGGGTTTCGTGTGGACGCAGATATTTCTTGAGACGAGGGGGAAAAAAGATTGGATAGGGAAAGCTCTGGCTTCGTGTGGACGTAGCCTTAGACTTGAACTTGTCAGTGTGTGCACGTTCAGTGAGAACCAATGATTATTTCTTTGAGATAGCTGTGGGACCTATAGTTTGTTTTGCTGTGTGGCAGCAACTGTCTTTTAGTGTGCTTTTCAGTTTATCATTGTGTGGGTAATTAAAAGGTATTATGTAACTGGAGACTGACATTTTCTGTTGTATTTCTACTAGTTTAGTGTTAATTGTGAAATGTATGGAGAATTACTTTTTACTTTGTGTAGTATCTTGTTCTCCTGATTTTGGTTAGAAAGGTAGCTCAGGAAAATTTATGTTATTGATGTTCATCTTTGTTTTTGTGAAGGGAAGGTAGCTCCTTAGACTTCAGCTAGTTTGTGTTTTGTTTGTTATTTTAGGCAATATTCTCTCCTGAAGATTTATTTCATTATTTTTGTTAAACTTTTTGACAGATGAAGTAAATAAACGTTCCTTACTCTTCCTTAACATGGGCTGCATCCGAAAACTGAAAAATGCTGTCTTCGGAGGACACATTCCAAGGTAGGAAGGCATCAAGGCACATCCGAATTCAATGTTAGCTTCAGTTCCTGTCTCCTGAGATGCCTTCATCTGGCCGATTTTTGAAGGCAGCATAGATGTATCCTTCACTGCCTTTGATATCCCACAATCCTGTGCGTTCGATTTTGTGACAGTTAAGCTAAAAAAATAAAGATGGCATCTGAAAGTTGTGGTCGGTGGTCAGTTTGTGTGTAAATGTACATTGTGTGTAAATTGTTTTGTTTATATTTTCTAAGCCATTGTTACCTCCCGTTCTAACCCCTAGACTGGGAGGAGAACGTAACAAGATTCAAAATGTGTATACATACTAAATTTAAATAATTATACTAAAAGAGAATGAATAAATAATTCAGCAGGCAGTTATCAAATTGTGGGTCAGCTATTCCCTAGAAGCATTAAGCAAGAGGCATAGGCCACGTAAATATAATCTGAAATCTTTAACTCTCATGTCTTCTCTTCATGTACATGATGGAAAACACGCATGGTTAAGTCATCTAAAAAAAACAGAACAGCAGGTCAAGTCAGAGATTCTGCCATTGACAGATCTGCTTCAGAGCAATGTTCCTTTTTCTTGGGGTCCCATGTGTCAATTTGCATTTGAAGCTCTTAAGAATTTGTTGTGTAGTTCCCGTTTTAGCAGCCCCAGACTTCAACAAACCATTCATACTGGAAGTAGACGCAAGCTGCACTGAAGCCAGTGCTGTGTTGCTTCAAAAGGATGGCCGTGAAATCGACCGCCCACTTTGCTTCTATTCAAAGAAGTTCAATTGTCACCAGGTTAACTACAGCACCATAAAAAGGAGGACCTTGCTCTTTTACTAGCTTTGCAACATTTTGAAGTATATCTTGGTTCTAGCTCACAACCCATCCTTGTTTTTCCTTCTCCGCATGTGTAACACATATCATCGTCTTATGCGATGGTCACTTATTTGTAAAACAAAACAGAACAATATATATATCAATATAGTCTTGTGACCCTGTTTAATCTTATGGGTGGGGGTGTTACAACCTCAGTTGTTTTTCCTTTTCTTTTTGCTGTTTATGTATGTGTTTTTGTGTTGCCAAGGTAGCCACTCCAGATTGGCTGTTGTCATTATTGGAGACTGCCTCCTATTGGTGCTGCAAACACTAGGAGTGTTTAAAAGGCTTCTATTCACTGATGTATTGGGCACTTCCAAGTCTTTGCAAACCTCTCCCCATAAATCAGCTTAATTACAAACACTGTAATGTAACTGATTACATTTTGATTGCTTTTCTAAATAATGTTTTCAAATGTTAATCATTTTGAAACATTTAAAAACTGTCAGGGTCTTCTTCATTTGAATTAAGATTATAATTTATTTATAAAATATCATTTATTTATAAAATATGATTGTTGTTGTTGTTATTTATAAAATATGATTAAGGTTTATTTTTTTAAATAAATATGTTCCTTAAAATAAATATGCTAATGATCTTCGACTTCACCAGTCGAAGAACACTAAAAATAATATTAAAGAGGTGTGTGGACTTGCAAGTACGATGTCAGACACTGTAATATGCTCTGGTCCCCTCCCTGTTTACCGTGGCGACGAGATACAAAGCAGACTGTCGTCACTCAATGGCTGGATGTCTAAGTGGTGTCCACAGAATAACATAGGTTTCACAGACAATTGGACGAGTTTTTGGGGCATATCTGACCTGTTGAAAAGAGATGGTCTTCATCCCTCCTGGGGTGGTGCCGCTCTTCTGTCTAGAAATATGGCACATAGTCTTAGAGTTTGTACTTGACTAACTGGGGCCCAGGTCAGGAAGCAGACAGACTGGCTAAACCGACCGTCTGCTAGCCGCCTCACGTCACAGAAATCAGTTAATTCTCAGCACATAGAGACTTTTTCACCTAGATATCATACTATAGAGACTGTGTCTGGTCCCCCGAACTAGCAAATACGTCCAAAACAATTTAAGAGTAACAATTTAATTGATGTTCAACAAATAAAAAACAGATGTAATACAGAGAAACAAATTCTAAAGCTTGGCTTATTGAATAACAGGTCCATTTCTACGAAAGCGCTTTTTGTAAATGATATGATCACTGATCATAACCTAGATGTGCTCTGTTTGACAGAAACCTGGCTAAAACCAGATGATTACATTATTTTAAACGAGTCTACCCCACAATATTACTGTTATAAACATGAGCCACGTCCAAAAGGTAAAGGGGGAGGTGTTGCTACAATTTATAACAATATTTTCAATATTTCTCAGAGGGTGGGCTTCAAGTATAACTCGTTTGAAGTAATGGTGCTTATCCAGAGAAACAAGTGTTAATGATAAATCCCCTGTGATGTTTGTACTGGCTACTGTTTACAGGCCAAAAGGGCACCATACAGACTTTATTAAAGAATTTGCTGATTTTCTATCAGAGTTAGTGCTGGCTGCAGATAAAGTCTTAATTGTTGGTGATTTTAATATCCATGTTGATAATTATAAAAATGCATTGGGATCAGCATTTCTAGACAATCTGAGCTCTATTGGGTATAGACAGCACGTGTCAGGACCTACTCATTGTCGAAATCATACTCTACATGTAATACTGTCACATGGAATTGATTTTAACAGTGTTGAAATTCTGCAGCAAAGCGATGACATCTCAGATCATTATCTAGTCTTGTGTAAACTCCATATAGCTAAAACTAAATTCTACTCCTTGTTACAAGTATGGTAAAACCATCACTTCAACCACAAAAGACTGCTTTGTAAGTAATCTTCCTGATTTATCTCAATTTCTCAGCATATCCAATAGCTCAGAAAAACTTGATGATGTAACAGAAACTATGGACTCTCTCTTTTCTAGTATTTTAGATACGGTTACGCTTTACGCTTAAGGAAGATTAAGGAAAACAGTTTGACACCATGGTATATTGAGCACACTCGCTCCCTAAAGAGAGCAGCTCAGAAAAAAAAGGAAAATACCCTATCCTACAGAAAAGCATTAAAAACTGCTAGATCTGATTACTTTTCTTCTCTATTAGAAGAAAACAAACATAAGCCCAGGTATTTATTCAATACAGTGGCTAAATTAACGAAAAATGAAGCACCAACAGGCGTTGACATTTCCCGACAGCACAGCAGTAATGACTTTATGAACTACTTTAATTCCAAGATCGATACTATTAGAGATACAATTTTAACCATGCAGCCGTCAGCTACAGTATCGCATCAGATAGTGCACTATAGATCCACTGAGGAACAATTCCACTCATTCTCTACTATAGGAGAGGAGGAATTTTATAAACTTGTTAAATCATCTAAACCAACAACATGTATGCTAGACCCTATTCCATCTAAGCTCCTAAAAGAGGTGCTTCCAGAAGTCATAGATCCTCTTCTGACTATTATTAAATCGTCATTGTCATTAGGATATGTCCCCAAAATCTTTAAACTGGCTGTTATTAAGCCTCTCATTAAAAAACACAACTTGACCCCCAAAGCTCTAGTTAATTACAGAATCTCCCTTTTCTGTCAAAGATACTAGAAAAGGTAGTATCCTCACAATTATATTCCTTCTTAGAGAAAAATGGTATCTGTGAGGATTTCCAGTCAGGATTTAGAACGTATCATAGTACTGAGACTGCTCTCATTAGAGTTACAAATGACCTGCTCTTATCATCTGATCATGGTTGTTTATCTCTATTAGTGCTACTAGCACTGCGTTCGACACTATGGATCACAACATTCTTTTGAATAGACTAGAAAACTTTGTTGGCATTAGAGGAAGTGCATTAGCATGGTTCAAATCGTACTTATCTGACCGCCATCAATTCGTAGCAGTGAATGAAGAGGTGTCATATCGATCACAAGTGCAGTATGGAGTACCTCAAGGCTCAGTACTAGGGCCGTTACTCTTCACGCTTTACATGTTACCCTTGGGAGATATCATCAGGAAACACGGTGTTAGCTTTAACTGTTATGCTGATGACACTCAGCTCTATATTTCTTGTGGCCTGGCGAAACATACCAATTTGAAAAACGAATGGAATACATAGTCGATATAAAAAACTGGATGACAAGTAATTTCTTACTGCTAAATTCTGAAAAAACAGAGTACTTAAGCAAGCTCTTGGCAATTTGATAATATCTAGAATATCAAAATCAACTGCAGGCGGCAGATCCTTTTCCTATTTTGCGTCCAAACTCTGGAATAATCTACCTAACACTGTTCGGGAGGCAAACACACTCTGTCAGTTTAAATCTAGATTAAAGACCCATCTCTTTAACCTGGCTTACACATAACACACTAACACATTTCTAATATTCAAATCCGTTAAAGGATTGTTAGGCTGCATTAATTAGGTCAACTGGAACTGGGAACATTTCCAATAACACTCGATGTACTTGTTACATCGTAAGAAGAATGGCATCTATGCTTATATTAGTCTGTTTCTTTCTTATTCCGAGGTCACCATAGCCATCAGATCCAGTCTGTATCCAGTCCGTATCCAGTCCAGATGGTGGATCAGCACCTAGAGACGACCTCTAAAGCCTGAATTTCAGCGGAGACCAGGACAATAACCAGGACTAGATGAACCCCAGAGACAGATCCCCAGTGAAGACCTT
>NW_015506725.1:231837-236604 GCF_001515645.1 Sinocyclocheilus grahami
TAACCATGCAGCCGTCAGCTATAGTATCGCATCAGATAGCTTGCTATAGATCGCATGAGGAACAATTTCACTCATTCTCTACTATAGGAGAGGAAGAATTGTATAAACTTGTTAAATCATCTAAACCAACAACATGTATGCTAGACCCTATTCCATCTAAGCTCCTAAAAGAGGTGCTTCCAGAAGTCATAGATCCTCTTCTGACTATTATTAAATCGTCATTGTCATTAGGATATGTCCCCAAAATCTTTAAACTGGCTGTTATTAAGCCTCTCATTAAAAAACACAACTTGACCCCCAAAGCTCTAGTTAATTACAGAATCTCCCTTTTCTGTCAAAGATACTAGAAAAGGTAGTATCCTCACAATTATATTCCTTCTTAGAGAAAAATGGTATCTGTGAGGATTTCCAGTCAGGATTTAGAACGTATCATAGTACTGAGACTGCTCTCATTAGAGTTACAAATGACCTGCTCTTATCATCTGATCATGGTTGTTTATCTCTATTAGTGCTACTAGCACTGCGTTCGACACTATGGATCACAACATTCTTTTGAATAGACTAGAAAACTTTGTTGGCATTAGAGGAAGTGCATTAGCATGGTTCAAATCGTACTTATCTGACCGCCATCAATTCGTAGCAGTGAATGAAGAGGTGTCATATCGATCACAAGTGCAGTATGGAGTACCTCAAGGCTCAGTACTAGGGCCGTTACTCTTCACGCTTTACATGTTACCCTTGGGAGATATCATCAGGAAACACGGTGTTAGCTTTAACTGTTATGCTGATGACACTCCGCTCTATATTTCTTGTGGCCTGGTGAAACATACCAATTTGAAAAACTAATGGAATACGTAGTCGATATAAAAAACTGGATGACAAGTCATTTCTTACTGCTAAATTCTGAAAAAACAGAGTACTTAAGCAAGCTCTTGGCAATTTGATAATATCTAGAATATCAAAATCAACTGCAGGCGGCAGATCCTTTTCCTATTTTGCGTCCAAACTCTGGAATAATCTACCTAACACTGTTCGGGAGGCAAACACACTCTGTCAGTTTAAATCTAGATTAAAGACCCATCTCTTTAACCTGGCTTACACATAACACACTAACACATTTCTAATATTCAAATCCGTTAAAGGATTGTTAGGCTGCATTAATTAGGTCAACTGGAACTGGGAACATTTCCAATAACACTCGATGTACTTGTTACATCGTAAGAAGAATGGCATCTATGCTTATATTAGTCTGTTTCTTTCTTATTCCGAGGTCACCATAGCCATCAAATCCAGTCTGTATCCAGTCCGTATCCAGTCCAGATGGTGGATCAGCCCCTAGAGACGACCTCTAAAGCCTGAATTTCAGCGGAGACCAGGACAATAACCAGGACTAGATGAACCCCAGAGACAGATCCCCAGTGAAGACCTTATCTCCTAGATGGCCATCAGGGCAAGACCACAGGACAATGTGACATTGCTGCAGCCTGGAATTGAACTGCTGGTTTCGTCTGGCCAGAGGAGAACTGACCCAACGACTGAGCCTGGTTTCTCCCAAGGTTTTTTCCTCCACTCTGTCACCAATGCAGTTTTGGTTCCTTGCCGCTGTCGCCTCTGGCTTGCTTAGTTGGGGACACTTAATTTCCAGCGATATCGTCGACTTGATTGCACAGATACTATTTAAACTGAATTGAGCTGGACGATGACATCACTGAATTCAACGATGAACTGCCTTTAACTGAAAATGTAGTGTTTCTTATTGTCCTTTTGCATTGACACACTATTTTCCTATTTAATACTAGAAAGCTGCTTTGGCACAATCTGTATTGTTAAAAGCGCTATATAAATAAAGGCAGTTATTAATGAAGTTATTAGAAAGAGAGCGAGAGAGACAAGAGACACACAGAGAAAGACAAAGAGAGAGAGAGAGAGAGCTTATGTGAATTAGGCTACCTCTGTGCGTCCATCAACAGTGTTCTGCAGCAGCGTCTCTAAACAGTGCTCTTATTACCTCGATAGTGAGAAATGTCATATGTAGCCTTTAAGTTGCAACACTATATAGGGTAACTGATAAAATCGTCAGGGCAGCGCTGACAACACCTTTTTGTGCAAACTGCGTGACCGTAGTGTGCGTGTGCGAACACGTGTGATTGCAGTAATTCCTGTGTGCTTTATAGGTACTGTATGCTAATATCCGTTATTACAGTTAACTATGCAAAGTGATATGGAACTGTAATGCGGTCAAGAGAGCTGCCTGGAACTATATATATATATATATATATATATGTTATTTTGCGTTATCTTTATAGCCAAAGTGAAAGCAACAATAGATATTTTACCTCAGATCCTGAAAATAAATTAAAGCAAACTTGTGGTAAATTAAAATCAAATCATTTGAACGTTGTGTCAGTACTTTATAAATAGAACGAGTCAGCAGTTTACTGTTGGGGATTTGTCGTGTCGCTCCGCATCCAAGACAGCATCACTGATTATAACAAGTTCTTGTATTTTATTGCGTCGTGCCGCGTCCCTTGTGTCCGGTGTAGACACTATGTAAGTTAATGTAGCTTTCTGATGCTGCGTTTGAATTTTCATGCCACATTATTTGAAATTAGCGCGGGCCAAACTTTTTTCTCTCACGGGCCGGATGTGGCCTGCGGGCCGCTTATTAAGGAACCCTGATATACAGGCTAAACAAGAGCGGTGCAAGATTTGAGCCTTGTGGGACTCCGCATGCCATGGATGTCCACTTAGACTTGTGCTCTCCTATACTCACATAATAACCTCTCCCTTCTAAGTATGACCTGAACCATTTGATTACCATCCCAGAAAGCCCGACCCAGTTTTCCAGTCTCTCAAGATGTATGTTATGATCGACAGTGTCAAATGCAGCACTGTGATCTAGTAGTACCAGCACTGATATTTTGCCAGAATCAGAATTTAAGTGAATATCATTTATTATCTTAATGAGCGCTGTCTCTGTGCTGTGATGCGGTTGGAAACCAGATTGAAAATTGTCCAGGTATCCATTTGAGTTTAAGTATTTGTTCAGATGATTAAAAATTACATTTTCAATAATCTTGCCTATAAAAGGAAGATTTGATATTGGTCTATAATTGCTCAGAATAGTGTTATCAAGATTGCTCTTTTTCAGAAGGGGCTTAACAACTGCAGCTTTCAAGGAGTTTGGAAAAGTCCCAGAAAGAAGTGAGGCGTTCACCACTTCTAAGAGATCAGCTTCTAAACAGTTATGCACCCTTTTGAAAAAAGATGTGGGAAGTGTGTCAAGATAGCAGGTTGACGATTTAAGGTGCTGCACTATTTCTTCCAAAATTTTGCTATCAATTGCTTCAAAAACAGACATAGTATCTTCTTTTTGATATTTCTGTCGAATCTGTCTGACCTCTACATTGAGAATGTGCTAATCGCCTTTCTGATATTATTGATCTTCTCAAAAAAGAAGGAAGCAAACTCATTGTCAGAGAGCATTTCACTGGGAATCTGACTTGGGCTGTGTGTTAGTCTCTCAACCGTAGCAAAAAAGAGTGTGAGTGTTGTTTAAGTTACTGTTTATAAGGTTTGAGGAGAAACTCTTGTCTAGCTGTGGCTAGTTCCACATTGAAAGCATGAAGGCTGTCTTTATAGATGCTATAGTGAATTTCAAGTTTAGTCTTCCGCCACATCCGCTCAGCTTTTGTGCATTGTCTTTTCATACACTGTACTGCTGTTTATTTTCTCCAAGCTGATTTTTGTCTGCCAGTCTTTCATCAATAACATTCTTAACTTTTGAGTTAAAGGAATCAAGGAGATCGACAGAGTCTGCAGAAATGCTTGGTTTTAAAGATATAGCCTTCATAAATAGCAGACTAGTGTTCTCATTAATGCATCTCTTTCTGACAGAGACAGATCTAGATTCAGTGGTAGCAGAGATCAATATATCAAAGAAAATACAGAAGTGATCAGATAGTGCTACGTCCTTAATAACAATGGATGAAATGTTTAGACCCCTACTGATGAGTAAATCTAGAGTATGTCCATGATTGTGTGTGGGTCCATGCACATGCTGAATCAGGTCAAAAGTTATAATTTATTTTGTAGTTTTGATTTCTGCATTATCTATGTGAATATTAAAATCCTCTGTAATAGCAAAACAGTCAAACTCTAAGGAAATCACTGATAACATTTCTGTGAACTCTTCAACAAAGGCTGGAGAGTATTTTGGAGGCCTGTAAATAATGATAAACAGAATGCGTGGAGCACCTTTCAGCACAATCCCTAGATATTCAAAAGACAAGTACTGACCAAATGACACTTGCTTGCATTGATATACATCTTTAAATATAGCAGCTACACCTCCACCTCTCCTAACAGTCCTGCAGACACTCATGAAAGTAAAGTTAGGAGGGGCATTTTCATTGAGGCTCTCTGAGCTCGGTACCAGTCGTCCCGGGTCATTCCAGGGATAGTCTCATAACCTGGGCAGGCGAAACTCTCAGGGACGGACGAAGCATTTAAAGCCAAGGACTCTGCAAGAACAACCTCTGGTGCATCAGAAACTTCACTTGACAACACAACTGAATGGCGGTCAGATAGTGCAGAGAGTGTTTCAGCAGAGATCACTTCAGTTTTCTCACTTAGTCGCCGTTTTAAGTCTTCAATAGCCCTCTCCTCTTCAAGGAACGCATCATCTGCTCATCTTTAACCCCATTATTCCCTTGGTTTTCGCTAACATAATTGCCAGCTTCATGGACCATCAATCTGGGACGAATA
>NW_015506726.1:0-11327 GCF_001515645.1 Sinocyclocheilus grahami
GGTGTAGCATGGGCTCTTTTGGGCTCGTTGAAGACCAGTCGTGCCTCTGCTATTGCTCTGTTTTGTATTAAAATTCAAAGATTACCATGCGTCATCGGTCTGTGTATCTTTTGGTCATTTGATTTTCTACTTTCTACTAGAAATAAAGAGAAATGAGAAATTGATTTTCATTTTGTTTGAGAAATGGAAAACAAACATTTAGCTGGATTTTTCGTATTTTTGTTCATGTGTAAAAATGAGATTATGCTTTAATATTTGTTTTGAATGTATGGGCAGCGCTGAAACACCCCTTTCATCCCTTCTTTCAGTCCGTCCCGGGGCAGCCTAATGGATAGAGAGTTAGACTTGTAAACCGAAGGGTCCAGGTCCGAGTCTCGGTTCCAACAGGGATTGTTGATGGGGGTAGTGAATATCCAGTGCTCTCTCCACCCTCAAAACCACGACTGAGGTGAGACCCTTGAGCAAGAACCCCCAACTGCTCCGGGTGTGTGTAAAACTACATTTTAATTTCCCTGTATATGATCTACAATGACATGGAATAAAATATGATAGCCTACTACTGATTTTAAGCCTACTCATTTTATTCTATGCCTACTTAAGAAAAACTTCACAGGTAACATGTTTTCATTTGCTATTACAAACAACAGCAACTGAAGCGCAACAAGTATACTGCACTTCTCCGGTCGGAAGAGGTGCGGCGCGATCCCGATTACAGTGGAAAGAGCTTCAGCTCCATCAGTTTCGGTCATACAACACCCTCAATAAAAACAAAGCGTTACAAAACTCTGTTATAAAATAAAGAAACCAAACCGGGTGTGCTTTCTGCCATCTTGGTCTCCCTGAACTTCTTTCTGAAACGCATCAGAAATTAACCGAAACTCTTGCATCACAGACATATGAAACATGTCTATAGAAAGCTTGACATGTCTAGTTTTAAAATAAACAATTTAAATTGAAAAAAAAAAATCTTTATGTAATTCATATTAAACTAAGGAGAGGTGCAGTGTTTCCTGTCTGAGCTCATTATCTGTAATGTGGTCACACCAACACTGTATGCATATAGTAATCATCCACAGAATAAGGCTGAGGAATGAACAGAGTATTTACCTCAGTAGAAGAACGGCTTAATTCAGTGGAGGAGATCATTTCTGACGAGAAAATCATTCATTCTTACTTGCATTATAACCTGTACATTACTAGTTGGGATTTTTCCAAACTATAGCCTACGTGGAAAACTGAATCCATGCAGGACTTTAAATGATCTGGAATAGTGACTGTAATGACATTAACATGATCTCGCTTAAGCTCGCTTAAGCCGAATTCAGTTCATAATTCCAAAGTATAGCCTATAATTGGGATTTAAGACAGTACAGTAGACTAATTATTATGGCGAAAACTTCAGTAAAGATTTATTATAAATAATTATTATATTGTTATTATAAATAATATCATAAATATATTTATGTGGGGTTGGGTTTTTCCCATGAAACTGTTATGTAAAAAATAAATTCTGCTGTTGTTTGTAATGAAAACATGTTACCTGTTTTTCCAATAGGCCTAGAATAAAATAAATAGGCTAAAAATCAGTAGGCTATTATATTTTATTACATGTCGTTGTAGATCACATAGAGTAAAATTCAAATGTCGTTTTATTGGTTATGAATAAAGTCATTTCTGTTTTGTCAATAACATGCAGCAGCCGTAAAAACAGAGATTTTTTTTTCTATCTTGTCAGCGCCGCTAGCAGCCTACACGACAAAGAATCCGCAGGATGAATAAACTCTGCTCGCCTGCCGCTTCTCTCCTGTTGAAAATGAACTGAGCTTGCGGTTGTCACATATCGGTGCAGTGACAGGATGAAAGGGGCGTTTCAGCGCCGACCACACATTCAAAACAAATATTAAAGCATAATCTCATTTTTTACCAATGAACAAAAATACGAAATATCCAGCAAAATTTTCATTTTCGATTTCTTAAAACAAAAACAAAAAAATCAAATCTATCCGTTTCTCATTTCTCTTTATTTCTTTTTAAGAAATAAAATCAAATGAGCATAATATTGATTCTAACTGAAGCTGTGATTAGTGCTTAATAATTCTGTAGTACAGTCAAACAGCGTAGGTCAGGGGTTTCAAACTCAGTTCCTGGAGGGCCACAGCCCTGCAGAGTTTAGCTCCAACCCTAATTAAACACACCTGATCCAGCTAATCACGTCCTTCAGACTAATTTGAAAACTACGTACATGGTTTGTGTGTCGGAGCAGGTTTGGAACTAAGCTCTGCAGGGCTGCGGCCCTCCAGGAACTGAGTTTGAAACCCCTGACCTACGCTGTTTGACTGTACTACAGAATTATTAAGCACTAATCACAGTTTCAGTTAGAATCAATTGGTTAATGTTTTTTTTTACTTAAGACAAATTAGTTAGATTAAGTTACAAACAAACGCTTGGTGACGGCATCTCCAAGTAGCCTACTTCGGGCAGAACAGAGCTGTGTAATATGTGCTGCTCACGTATTACGTGGCCGTGGTATAGTCCTATACCTATATCACATTAAATAAAGTCAGATTTTCACAATACACATTGTTAACAACTAAATTATATAGACGATTGGTTTATTCTAGCTCAATTAGAGCAGACGGTGGTTCGACATCGAGATGTCATGTTCCCGAGTTAAGCCCACAGAGCGCTCCTGTTCCCGAGTATAGCCCACGGAGGGCTCCTGTTTCCCTGTTAGGAGGTCTGTGTTCGCGACCCTTGTACAAGCTGGCACATCAGATCCTTGCGTGGTCCCGGGGCAAATTTCTCTCACTGAGAGCAGTGCACATTCCTGGGCATCTCAATAAGGGAGCAGACATCCTGTCGAGACAGGGGCCGAGGCCCGGGGAGTGGATGCTTCACCCCAGAGTGGTAAAGCAGATATGGAGAGTTTTTGGCCAGGTTCAGGTGGACCTCTTTGCGACTCAGGAGACATCGCAATGTCCCCTCTGGTTCTCTCTGATTCATCCAGCTCCACTGGGACTGGATGCGATGGTACAGACTGGGCCGAAGCTTCGTCTGTATTCTTTTCCCCCGATCATTCTGCTCCCGGGAGTTCTGGAGTGAGTGCGCCGGAACGAGGTCCGTCTGCTACTAGTAACCCCGGTTCTGGCCGGGCCGAGTATGGTTCTCGGACCTGATTTCCCTTCTCGACGGCTCTCCATGGGAGATTCCTGTCAGGAGGGATCTCCTCTCACAGGCGGGGGGTACGATCTTTCACCCCCACCCAGAGCTGTGGAAGCTGTGGGTGTGGCCTCTGAAGGGGCACAACTCGTAGCTTCCGGTCTCTCAACCGAGGTTGTTGAGGCCATCCTCCAATCCAGAGCTCCCTGTACGAGGAAACTGTATGCCCTGAAGTGGAAACTCTTCACTTCCTGGTGTAGAGATCACCAGCTTGACCCAGTTAACTGCCCGGTCTGTTCAGTACTAGAGTTCTTGCAGGCTAGATTATCTGCAGGGTTGACCCACTCCACCCTGAAGCTGTACGTGGCGGCTATAACTGCTTACCACGCCCCTCTCATGGTCAGTCTGTGGGAAGACACCCCCTGGTTACACGTTTCCTTCCCGGTGCGCTGAGGCCTCCTGTACGACCTCGTGTTCCACCATGGGACCTGGCTGTGGTCCTGGAGGCTCTCTGTAAACCTCCATTCGAATCTATTGAGGAGGTTTCAGATCGAGTTCTGACACTTAAGACTGTCTTTTTGCTAGCCATCACTTCACTGAAGAGAATCAGAGACTAGCGGGCCTTGTCAGTGGCCCCCTCCTTCCTAGACTTTGCGCCCAGCTTGGCCAAAGCTTTTCTGTACCCCAGGCTGGGGTACGTCCCTAAAGTGCCCTCCTCAGTACCACAGCCCGTCGTACTTCAGGTTTTCTGTCCTCCCCCTTCAGGGAGCCAAAATGTACCATTTTAGTTGCGAGCACTGGACACATATGTCCACAGAGCTGCCATGTGGAGGAAGTCTGACCAATTATTCGTTTGTTATAGTCCTTCCAAGAGGGGTCTGCCTGCCACTAAGTACACCCTCAGTAGGTGGATTGTTGATGCATTACTATTTCATATGAGTCCTCTGGCCTTCTCTCACCATTAGGGGTCAAGGCTTACTCCACCCAAAGTGTGGCGGCCTCTAAGGCCTTCCTGTCGGGTGTGGCTATGCAGGATAAATATCTATTTTACTCACCTTCTTAAAAGTCCTCACGTAGCCTACATATATTGCACAGATTTACAGCTCCAAGTAATTTTATGTTTGATATAGTTATGCAGCTAGGCATATGGCTACAATGAGTGTTAATAACTGAAACTAATTTCATCCCGTACATACACGGATGCACACACATTGAGGAGATGCATACATAAATAATTGGATTTTTAATGTCTTATGTACCATGGGCACTTATATACTATAAAATAGGAACCTTTAAAAACTATAAGATAACCAATATATAGGCTCAAATATTTTATTAAGAGGTAAACAAGGAAACATGAGTTTGCCATGAAAACGTTTTATTAGCACTTTATACAAAATAATGTTTGTGACGCATTGAGTAATGTACAAACAACAATAAAAACGGTTGTGTTTTAAAACCTAAAATCAGCCGCTTATGTTCATGTTTGTTCATTACTAAAATAGAGTAAATCATTTGCATAAAAAATCCCAACTTTGTGCTGGTCCGCAGACCCTCATGGAAATATGAATGATGCGCTAATGTAAAACAGCTCCATTCAGCCTGAAGAACATGGAGGTGCCATCACCAAGAGTTTAATTGTAAACAATACCACAGTTACTAAACAGATAATAAGATACGATTCTAGAGATAGCACATAATATTTCTGTAATATGGCCAAATCAATTACAATATCGTACACAAAGCAATGCGCATGCTTATGCTTCAAGCGTGTACACAAATAAGATTTGGCCATTGGCTGTGGTGTTACCTATGAGGTTTGGGTAAAATTTTTGTCTGTTCATCACTGTGACGAGTGGGGGCGGGGCCGAGAGCCGTGGGAACGGAGCGAGTCCGGTGGATTAATTGATGATGCACGACACCTGCACCACTCACCGGTCTCGAGTCCCACGGAGGAGCTCCGGAGGGATACAAGGAGGAGTGACGACAGTGAAAGACGAGAGAGGACCATGCCTGGATTTTATTTTGTGTTTTGTGTGCGGCAGTCGTCCAGAAGGGGCTGCCGCTTTACTTTCATTTTGTGTTTGTTTATTTTATTAAAGTCTTAAATGTTCGCCTGTTCCCGCCTCCTTCTTCCCGACCTACGAACGTTGTTACAATCACTAAGCTACAGATGATTATATGATCGTAGAAGACTTGAAATAGGCCCATATATGGCATAGACTACGTTTATGATGTTTTTGTTTGTCATGTAAAATCTATCCGCTATACAGAATATATATTTAAAGGATATTATACAAATTTAGATATTGCACACTTCTTTTTAATGAACAATGATATGCTACTGTACAGAGAAACATTTGTACATTATTTAGTTCCTCACTCTGGTGGTTTTTGATTACTTGTTTTAAGAGTGAGAGAGATCTATAATAATAATTTATTCATATAGATAATATGCATTAGAATATATCGACTCTCTTATAAGATGAAAAACAGTTTTTCCTTTCACCCGGTTTTAAATTTTCTGTCAAGCAGCATCACTTAGGAAACATTTGTTTCTTCCAAAAGACATATTTATCATCCAGGTTATTGTATTCTTTCACATGGACCTGTAAATAAAGCATATTAAGACCCACATACTGATGTCTTAACCAATGAATATGTTTTTCAAGAGTTGGGTTCCGTAAATGTACTTACCTTCCTCTATAACGTCCTGTTTCACCTCTCGCTGAGGAGGATTTGTCCAGGAAAGTTTGACGTTGGTGATCCCTCTTAATTCCAGAGCAGACTGCAGCTAAAAGGAGCATCATGCGGAATACAATTTTTTAAGAGTTCATTGTACTTTTTAAACATAATGTATCAAAACAACTTCTCCAGTTGATGAATATCTATGAAACTAATCTGGAAAGCAGTTGATTTTAACAGTCTGAGGAGCACATAAACTTTATAAATCTGATGCTTTTATCCACACGAGGAACATCACAAGTAGAACAGGAGTGAAGTATAGTAAGTGCCTTTGTTTATGGTTGTTTATGATTAGTTAAGTCTTTGTGGAAGGCATGTCTTCAGCTGTTACTTTAAAGTTTTGACGGTATCAGCCGATCCGGGGTGCGTTTCCCAAAAGCATCGTTCGCCAACTATGGTCGCAAGTTCTGTCGTTATCAACATAGTTCAACGACTCTGTGTTTCCCAAAACCATTGTTCAAACGAACATTCGCAAACAACGTCGCAAACTTATGTGGTAGGAACTACAGCTCTCGACCTGTGGTTAGAAGCATAGTTTCTTGTTAGTAAGACATATGGACTTAAATAAATTATGCTTTTGGGCACAATAAGCAAGCTAACATGCAGTACAATCTGTATCTTCCATTCTATAAAAAAAGAATAGAATTTACAAGTGAAATGAAGACTTGTAGACTTTGGATTGACATTAAATTTAATTGATAACAAGGCCGTTGGACATATAACTGTGTATGTTCCAAGTTATACTGTTGTAAACATTGCCTTTGAATGTTCAAATGACAAAATATATCTTTCCAAACAGTTTCCAGTGGATAAAATCTCAGTTGTTGTGAAAGTTAGATTAACATTAGTGTATTGAATGGCCATTATTAATATGATATGAATTGAAGGAAAACGTTTATATGTATATGTGTGTGTGTTTGTGCATATTCATTAATGAATGAATTTATATCTATAATGAGTTACCTGGCAAACTCCCATAGACTTCCACCTCACACAGTGCAAGGAACCTTGTTTCTTGAGGAATAACCACGTTCACATAACGTCCCACCATATCGGGACAAGAGTAGCTGTAGGATGCTCCTGCTGGAATGCTAGTAATTACTAGATCTAGAGAGATGATGGAAAACATCAATCATTTAACACCTAACTAAGGAAGATAAAGCAACACAATGGCTTGTTGAACAGAATGTAGTGAAGCAGGTAGGATCAAATCTCAGAAAATACTGAAAACAATGGGAAAATTAAGTAATCCCAAAAAATATTTGGCTGATATACAACTATTTGAAAATCTGGAATCTGAGGGTACGAAAAAAAAATCAAAATATTGTGAAAAGTTATCCAAATGAAGTTCTTAGCAATACATTTTACTAATCAAAAACTAAGTTTTAATATATTTACAGTAGGGAATTTACAAAATATCTTCATGGAACATGATCTTTATTTAATATCCTAATGATTTTTGGCATAAAAGAAAAATCATTAATTTTGACCCATACAATGTATTTTTGGCTATTGCTACAAATATACTGTACCCCAGCGACTTAAGACTGTTTTTGTAGTCCAGGGTCACAAATATTTCTGTAGTGCAATACAGAATGCAAAATTAGAGAAACTAAAATTACATAAATTTGACATTGAATATTAATTATAACTAATAATAGTAAATTACATTTTACAATAAAAAATGCTGGATTGTTTCAACCCAACTTTGGGTCAAATATGGACTAACCCAACTTTTGGGTTAAAAATGTATTTAAAAAATGTAACCCAACAGCTGGGTTACTCCATATTTGACCCAAAGATGGGTTGAAACAACCCAGCATTTTTTAAAGCAGCACTATGTAACTTTTGGCGCTCTAGCGGTTAATAAACAGAGCTGCACACATCCCGCGGAAGAACATTCCAACCGGAGCTACTTCTCTAAGTTTATGTCTCTGGCGATTCACGCAGGTATGTGTTACTCCGCAGAGGTGACGACCTGACCAGGCTACAATAGTCCAAATATAACTACTTATTATAAGTGTACCGTAGTGATTCGGAAGAAGACAAAAACACGGTTTGGAAGATTAATTAATGATGTACTCGCTTTTTATATACATTTAGCAAATTTTGAACACAGAAAAAGTTACATAGTGCTGCTTTAAGAGTGTTTATTCAAATAGGAAACTGTTCTTTTATTGTAGTAATAATAATTCACAATGTTACTGTTTTTACAGTATTTTGGTCGAATGAATGCAGCCTTTATGAGCATACGCTTTTGACCAGAAGTGTATTTACATTAGTACTGTATTTAGGTGTCAAGAAGTACCATTTCCGTAGACTCTCACTTCACACAGAGTGAGATTCTTTGAATCACCAGAAATGATCACATTCACGTGACAGCCTTTCATTCCACCACATGAGTAGGAAACAGATTGACCTGCAGGAATACCAGAAATTTCTTCACATCTAGAGAAAGAGAGAATATGAAACATCATTTGACAACTTAAGCAATATCGACATTTAAAAAAAAAAATCATTTTGCATTACATTGCACAACATGTTCATATTTTACTCTTAAAGAACCATTTCAATTGCCACATTTATTTTAAGTAAATGCAAATTTGTCATCACATGGGATTGTTGTTGCCGTTGTTCTCCAGGGAGTTTCCAATGCGAATCTCTGCTCCGTTGATTTGTTCAAAGCAGCAGTCCATCCTGTTAGTGATGATCACTTCTTGAATGATTTGTAGATCCATCATATCCAGCCTCCACCATGGGTTCGTCTCAGTTTCAGTGTGAGTGCAGTGAAAATCATTATCATCAATGGCTGTATTCGCCTCATAGCGGAGTGTAGATGACTGCTCAGCCTTGCCCTTGATTGGAATATTTCCTAGAATGGGTAACAAGAAATACAAACAACCATGTTATTCTCATTTATAATGCGGTTTAAATCATTTAATTATTAGTTAACTTTACATGTGGCAGGGAAAGCGTATCACTGTAGTTTGTTCACTGGCATGGCCTGAGACGAGACATTTTTAACAGACTCTCAGAGATTGTATCTTAAAGGTCTAAACATTGTTGGAAAGACTGACAGAAACCTTTTAAGAGCCGTTGACCAGTGTGAAAGAAATTATAAAATATGTGAACCCCTTCAGCCTTTTGTATGTCTCTGTAAACCCTCCTGCTTTCCATGAAAAACATATGAATTTTGCATATATATATTAGTGTATTTCTTTTTCCTTCCAGAAAAGGAGGTCGTGATTAGGACATGCAAATCCCACCAAAGTGTCTGGGTGCTTAGGCAAAAGAAGCTAAACACTAATTACAGAAAAGTATGTTATAGGTTCCAAGCTGAAATAAAAGAAAACCATTTGAAAAAAATAAATGATCTATCTATCTATTATAATATTGCATACATTCACAATTTGAAAAAAAAGTCAGTTTTAATAGTCTTATACCAGTTTTCACTGCTTGAACTGGTGGACTCCCTGTAGAAACATCACAAATATATAGATTGATTTACAGTAAATCATTAGCACACAAAAAACAACTGATATTTATACTACTGAAATTAAACACATTTATGCACTAAAATAAAAGAAGCAGGTACACTATTGACTTACTTTTTTCAACTGCCTCTCGTTGAACTGTGAAAATCCCTGATGGAGCGAATCATTAACTATAATGTGTGTTTTTGATAACTAATGAAATATGAGTTATAAGTTGCAGTTGACTGATTTAAAAAGAGATTAATTATTTCACAAAGATAAGTTAAAGAATGTGTTCCTATTAAAGATAAGATACACTTTACTGATCTATTCAAGTTTTAAATACACTGGAGGCATGTTAAAAATGTTTATGCTGTTACACAAAATATCATTATATTATATTTATAAATGTATATTATGTTACAATTGTAAGCTGAATTTGTGGAAACAGTGGTATGTAAGCCTAGGTCAGGGGTCTGCAACCTTCAACCTCAAAAGAGCCATTTTGGCCCCTATCTGACCAAAAAAATCCACGTGGAGCCACAAAACCTATTTGATCCACAAAATAAAGATAACACAGCATATACGTTTTATATCCCTGCTGTATATTAAATAACTATCATTTGTTGCATTAATGAAACCATAGAACTACAAAAAGAAAACTATTGACATTTTATTGCTGTTTGAGACAAAGGAAAACAACAGACTCTTATGAACACTAGTAAAAGAAAAACACTGGCATGTGTGTAGGGTTACTTTCAAACTAAATAAATAATGCAGGGCTGATTGAGTCCTTCCCTTATTTGTAGAAAATTAAATAAAGAGCAGCTCACTTTACAAATAATACAAAAAAACATATAGCTGCTGCTTATTAATTAACTTATTAATTAACGTATTAACATAAAAATTTCCCAGTTTACGTTTCATTATGACTAAAGTTCATTTCAGTGTGCCGTCATCATCTTTTTTTCTCAGTCACATACAGCATCAACCATCGAGCCTGAACATAACTACATTAGTTCAGGGTAAAATATACAAATATATATTCGCAAAATAATAGCATATTAAATGATATAGCTTTCTCACCTGATTAATGTGATTTTTGTTGTTGAACATCACTGCAGATCTTATCTATATCAGGGCTGTAAGACGTGACTTTGATCTTCACACAGGATTGCAAGCTGTCATCCATGAGGCGCGAGCGGTGTTTGCTTTTTATGTAATTCATGCTGGAAAAAAGCTTCTCGCATAAGTATGTGGATCCAAAGATCGACAGGACTCCAAATGCATACTTTTTCATGTTCATATAATTGTCGGGAATGGCATTCCATGTTTCAAACACAAGTTTGTCAGGTTTTGGGAGGTTTTTAATATCGCTCCATTTGTGCTTCTGAGCAAGACTGGCCTTCTGACGAGCAACATCCTCAAGATCAACAGTCAGGCTTTTGAACTTAGACACCCATACATCTTTATCAGCTATGTAAGCCAGTTCAGTTTCAAGATCAGGTTGACTTACGTCTGTAAATGCAGCCATGTTCAACAGGGATGGATCGATGTTCAAGGGAGTGACAGGGAAGGCTAATGTGTTTTTTTCCTCTCTGAACTCACAGAATCTTTCCCAAAATGCAGTTTGTATTGTGATGATTGCACGGTGTAAATAGCCATAATTAATCTGACTGCGTGCCTCTTTGAACTCTCTTAAAGAGGGAAAGTGAGAAAGCGTACCTCTCTGTACATCTCTGGCAAACACTGTCATCGTGCGCTCAAACGCCAAAACCTCCTCCAGCATCTGAAGGGCTGTGCTTCCTTTTCCCTGAAGACCTTTATTCAGCGTGTTAAGGTGCGCTGTCATATTTACCATGAAGTACAGCTTTTCTACACTGCAAATATGTCAGAGTTAAATTCCATGTCAGAGTAAAGTGTTGACGTTATAGAGTTAGATTTTGAGAA
>NW_015506726.1:11722-12579 GCF_001515645.1 Sinocyclocheilus grahami
TGTACGTTACACGGTATTTCTGTCTCTGTAAAGGCTATTTTGTGCGCTGTTACAGCCACCAGTCTGTAAAAAAAATTAAAAATAAATCTACGTTTCCTTTAATTCGTATTTTAGCGCCCAAACAAGCGAGGGGAAGCTCAGTCTCTGCTGCTGCAATTCTTCCAGACGCCATTTTCCCTCGCTTAAGAGAGTTGCTGAAGTATATCTGGTGAGTAAATTAATAAAGTCATTTAATGTACATAAGTGTGTTTAAATGGCTGCCTTTTTGCTCTTCCTCAGACATTTGTTCACCCAAAAATGAAATAAAATCAACACTACTTCTTTAATCCGTATTTTAGCGTGGAAACTAGCAAGGGGAAGCCCTGCCTCTGCTCTTGCAGTACTTCCAGACGCCATTGTCTACACTTAAGAGAGTTAAAGATACTTCTCTGGTAAGTAAAGCTACTTAAAGGGTACTTAAATATTTCACCAAAAATGAAAATTCTGTCATTAATTACTCATCCTCATGTCGTTCCAAACCCGTAAGACAAGGCTACTACCACGATCAAGGTCCAGAAACGTATAAAGGAGATAGGTAAAACAATCCATGTGACATCAGGGGTTCAATTGTAATTTTACGAAGCTACGAGAATAGTTTTTGTGCACAAAAGAAAGAAAAAAAACAGACTTTATTCAAATTTGTCTCCGCGTCACCCTAGCGTCATTTTGGAGAATATCCACGGAACGCAAACAGCATATGCTTTTGTGTCAGCTGCACCACACGGATACGTTGTTTTCATTCGAATCAAAGTGTACATACAACATAGAAAATGAATGGGGTCTGAGAGCTCTCACATTCCATCAAAAATATCTGAATT
>NW_015506726.1:13015-15001 GCF_001515645.1 Sinocyclocheilus grahami
GGTTCAATACCTGAGCCAAAAGAAGTATGTTAAGATAGGGGAGGCATGCTTTGAGATTTTCATCACTGAAGATAGGTTTTTTTTCCTCAAAAATGAAAAGCTTGTGCATATGTGTTAACTACATTTTGATAAATGTTTTACTATTTAAAAAAAATAATAATTTCAATAGCCAGAGAAAAGTTCTCCATACAACAAGACAAGACCCTGACAGTGACGGACGATGGAGGAATAGAGATTGATGCTGATGTGTTTCCAGAGTTGGTGACCAAGGATGTGTGCTTGGTCATTCATGGTGATTCTAATGAAGGTATGTCTTGTGCAAGAATGAGATTAGATTGACAAAGTTGTAGGCTATCATAAAGAACATTCTTGTGCCAGAATTAGCTCAAATATTAATAGTTATTTGGATTGTTGTATGTTATTGCATGTCTCTATTACAGTGTTTCAGCATGAAAGTCTTAAAAGTTTGTTAGTTTAATTGGCAAAACAAATGATGCTGACAAGTTTTCTCATTGTATCTCATATGACTTCAATTCAATTGTATTTCATTAATGATCATGATTTGAGATTCTCTTAAGCAAAAATACTATTATCATTGGGACATACTTGTGTATGGATGAAATGGTTCTCGCCATGAAATATAGCCATAGATGCTGGAATGGCGTTAAGAAGAAAACAAACAAACAAAATTTCATGCTAGAGTTTGCCAGATGTTAAGATTTGGAATCACCCATTCATAGAGCTAATCTGTACAGAAAGAATGCAGTGTGGTGCTTTTGTTTATTGTCAGTAATTATAAAGATATTTCCCTTTTCTCCTTTAATAGATATATCTGCCAAAACTTCATCAAGCCACTTGGACACATTCTCCATGTTGAGTAGAGAGGATAGTGAGAGTGATGAGCATACCTTGTCTAAAAGAGCGTGCATGGACAACGAGGTGTTACAGGGTGCTTCAGCCAGAGATGTGAGGAAGGAGAGGTTATGTAGAAAGAATTAACAGCTTAATTAAAAGTTACATCTATTCATGATCATTCCCATTCTAGTTTTTGATGTATGAAGGACAATATAAGGACTTAATTAAAGGGGTAGTTCACACAAAATTTCTGCCATTTACTCACCCTCCAATTACTCCCAACCTGTTTTTCTTTTTTGGGTGAATCTATCCATTTAAACCAGCGGTGCCCAACCCTGGTCCTGGAGATCTACCTTCCTGCAGAGTTCAGTTCCAACCCTGATCAAACACACCCGTCTGTAATTCACGAGTTCACACTTACTTATAATGAACCGAGTAAAGTTTATGCGTATTTGGCGTGCTGTCCGGGGAGAGGGCTCCGAGCTCGGTAATTACTCTCGAGCCCGGGGTCCTCCCCCTGGCCGGGGAGAGGGGTCCGAGCTCGGGATTAAGCCCGGACCCAAAATGCTCCCCCCGAGTGTTCCTCCCCATGCTGGGGTAGGAACGGGCTGAAGGTGAGGAGTCGGGGTGGTGGAGGGATGCTAAGGACGGGAGATAATGGAGGTAAGGCTGCTTTGATTATTTATAGAGGTTCTCTCTTGAGCTGATTGGATAGATGGTGTAATTACTGATGATGAACTGGCCGTGTTAATTATCTGTGCGCGCTCCTCCCGAAACTTGTTAATAAAACATCACTTAGTGCTCCTTCAGATCCTAATTAGTTGGTTCGATTCTGTAGGAAGGTAGATCTCCAGCATAGATGCAAACTCCTCACCTTTCAGTGAATTATTATTATTATTATATATTTTTTGTTAAAAATAACAGTTTTGGACATACAAGGTAATAAAAATAACCTTAAAGTAACTACAAAACAGCATGTAAATAAATATCTTTAAAATAAATTCTGTGTGGAGCATGCCCCCAATCCGTGCAATGTTCTCGTATTTTTCCCCCTTACCTGTTTGCATCTCTGTCCAGGAACAAGGTTGGGCACCCTTGATTTAAACACTTGTGGCTCAATAGGAGTTAGTT
>NW_015506726.1:16003-16438 GCF_001515645.1 Sinocyclocheilus grahami
GACTGACCAAGGAAAAATATGCCCATGTTATCATCAGCTTGTTCCCAGCCCTGAAAGATCCACTGTCTAAGAAAGGCTATGTAAGTTGTCTGATACTTTCTGGGGTAGCTAAATGCTGGTTAATACATTATAGCACATACAACCTTCTGGTTGTCACCATCAAATGTTTTAGTGTGTGTGTCCTAAAATGTTTTATTTTATTAGTTGTGCATTGAAAGGGCACATAAAAGCCCATTCACACCAAGAATGCTAACTGTAACTTAACATTTTTATAATCATTCCAATTCTAAAACAAGAGTCCACATCACAACTGTAACAAAAATACCATAGGTGAACAATGTTATAATCAAAATGATTTGGGATATTTTATCAGAAATGACTCCGTTTCAACTACTGGTGTAAAAGTCTGAATGATTTCAACACTCCTAGTTCACC
>NW_015506726.1:18059-18796 GCF_001515645.1 Sinocyclocheilus grahami
TCCTGCTATTTTAACATAGTGAAAATAGAATCTATCGCTATCTGCACTTAGTATAAATAGCATATTGTTAAAAATACTGCTATTTACACTTACTGCAAATAGCCGCTGCCTTTCCCCCCACTTAATTTAGGTGAATAATAAGTGAATAAAGTGAGAGGTTGCAAGTTAGGGACAGCGATATCTTTATATTATTTCCATAACTCAAGATTTGGACTCATTGCGGTTTATTTATCTTTAGATTGTTTTGTTTTGTTTTTCAATATCTGGCAACGCCAGCATAACTGACAGTAATCAGAAATGAGCAGGTTAAAAACAGTGCAGGCAGGTTATTCCTGACAGGATGCAATTCGGTAACACAAACGTAGTGATCATCACTGAAGACGGACACAAAGAGGAGAGAATAGTCGCACAAGCAGAGAAAATACTGAACCAGACAGAACAAATTCATTGTTATTAAATGGATGCCACCTTATTGGGACAATAAAGCCCTCCCTATCCCTACCCGATACTTTATCTTCAACTTTTTTATTGTTTCCTTCACTTTTATTGAAAATAAATGCCTTTCTGATGTGATATGAGACTTGAAAAGGAAGAAAAACGTTCGGTAAAAGGCGGATTCGAACCCGGGTCGATCGCGTCAAAAAGAGCACGGTGCGCACTTTACCATCTACACCACTGAAGCTAATGCTAATCTACCTTCTTTAACTATCCCTATAACACATTTGAGGGTGGAGCTA
>NW_015506726.1:19581-30408 GCF_001515645.1 Sinocyclocheilus grahami
TGTACGTTACACGGTATTTCTGTCTCTGTAAAGGCTATTTTGTGCACTGTTACAGCCACCAGTCTGTAAAAAAAATAAAAAATAAATCTACGTTTCCTTTCATTCGTATTTTAGCGCCCAAACAACTACTGGTGTAAAAGTCTGAATGATTTCAACACTCCTAGTTCACCATCAGCAATGTATTTTTGTCATTTAGTTTAACTCAACTGAACCCCTATTTACACCTGGTATTAAGATGTGTTTTCATCAATCCGACTGCAAGTGGACAACTCTAAATACAGTCTATGAGCACGAAGCGCTTACAATGTGTGCATCCGGTGTGCAGAACGATGCATTTGAAGCAGCATGGAGTCACAGCCTGATGCCGTGTTGCTTCAAGCGCATCATTCTGCACACCGGTTGCGTACATTGTAAGCGCTTCGTGTTAAAAACTGCAAAGCACAAAGGGAAGAGAAATTGATGCGTAGTGTATTATATCTGTGCAACAGTTATTGAGCCTTTCTTTTAACAGATTAAAATTGCAGTTACTATGCACGTTAAAAACTATTTATAGTCTTTTCTACACCCGTGTTTTGTTCTCACAGACACCCGGTAGCAAGTAACAAAACAACATTAAACTCCGGCAACAAGATAAAGTTCTTTTTGCAAAATCATAGACCTGTATTTACAAAACCAGTATAATGGGAACACAGAATGATGTTGGAGAGAGCGTTACCGAGCTGACTGCTGTAACCGAACGTGACCAGGGTTTAGAGGCTGAACGAATGACTGACAGCCACAGCGGAGAAAAGAGTTTGTGTGAACTTTAATGTAAGGACTTAAATATTCATATGTAGCTCACATTAAGCTATCGTATGTCTTCAGAAGTAACACAGAATAATTCGCACAATCGGGGGAAAAAAACAAAACAAATCTCTGATAAAAACCAGAATACATATGATAACTTAATAAAATATAACTTATATAGTGTGGGGAATAAAATAAATATGCCTCAAATCCAGCAGTTAAAATTTTCTAAAATTTGCAGCCATATAAGTTTACTTTTACAAAAATAAATTGGTATTTGACAACAAATTAGCCACCTTGCGCATTCTCTTTAGAGAGCAGCTCCCATCAGCATCTGTGAATTGGTGCATTTATTTAGTTAAATGCAGGTTTGTTCCTTCATCACAACTCTGCAACCTGTGTGTCAAGTAGAATTGCATGTTGTGTTTTGTTCTACTTAGGAGCATTTCTATGATGCACAGAGTGGATCAGGCTTCCTGGCTTGGAGGCTGAAGACTATACAAAGAAAGACAAAGCTTTGCCCTCTCTCATCTAGTTCTTCGAGTTCAGCAGTGGTGACAGGAGGTGGTCCGACACTCATCAGGAGTATAAACAACGAACATCAACTTGAGGTTGAGCAGTGTAAACAGGCTATTTCTTTGATGACCCATACCAATGATCAGGAGACTATATTCCAGAAGATGCGAGAGACATTTGAGTATCGACAGAGACTGATCCACAACACTGAAACTTCTGCTACAGTTTTGTCAGTGTTCCCAAGACTGTTGGACACAAAAGGATTAGTAAGTTTAAAATTACTGTGCATATTACTGTAAATAAAGTGTCAGTAAGGAAGCATACAATTAATCCACACAATTTAACTGGTATATTAAAAGACTTTTGAAGTAACATCCATTAGATCTGATGAATAGAGCCCGACCGATATGGGTTTTTTGGGGCCGATACCGGTATTAGGGAGAGGAACAAAAGGCCGATACCGATATATCGGCCGATATTCTTTGTGTATATTATAGTACAGTACCAGTCAAAAGTTTGGCATTTAACAATAAACTTGCGATGAGTGCGATGCACAAAGTAACGGGGTGTTAGTTGTAACACGTGGTTTGAATATGTATTTTACCATAGTAACATTTAAATTCTGGCTTAAGTAAATTTATCTCAGTTTTTATTATTCATTTAAAATGAGACAAATCTGCTATTATTTTAATCTCCAATCTGTTTTTTATCAGTTCAGATGTGCTATTCTATGACATTAGCGATGTAATTTACTTTTCATTCTTAAAAAACGCCATTATTTTATTTGAACAAAAAAAAAATAATAATATATATATATATATATATATATTAGTGCTGTCACAATTTATGCTGTTAATACATACGATTAATTTTTTTAACACATTAAAAATATTTGTTATTTGTTATATGTGTTGTCTGTTAATTAAAGAACAAAAGATTTAATTCTTAAAAAACGCCATTATTTTATTTGAACAAAAAAAAACAAAAAAACAATATATATATATATATATATATATATATATTAGTGCTGTCACAATTTATGCTGTTAATACATACGATAAATTTTTTTAACACGTTAAAAATATTTGTTATTTGTTATATGTGTTGTCTGTTAATTAAAGAACAAAAGAAAAAAAGAGGAAATCAATAACTTTTGTAGCTTTAAAGATTCATCTATATTGAATTTAGTGTTTGATAACTTTATTCAGTTTCTGTATATTTCCTAAGGGCACAGGTAGCTATGTGAATGTGAAGATTAAGTTTACTTAAATTAGAAGTTATTTTTTAAAGTCAAACAAATGTTAAAATTGATAGCTCTCAATTATGCTGTAATTTTGAATGGCTAGTCAATGGTAAAATATTAGGGGAAAAACTATCTCCTAGAGACATCAGTATTATTGGTATCAGTGATACTGTCACGGTTGTACTACACTGAGGAACGAGGAGACACAGGAGAATTTGCAGTAAACGGTCTTTAATCCTTCCAACACAGGGTATACAGAGCAGAAAGGAACACATGTAGCACAACATGAACATTCAATACCAGACAAGAGAGACTGGCACAGGCTATAACTTAAATAGGGCAGATAACGAGGGGCAGACAGGTGAGGAGGATGAACTAATAAGGAGACACACCTGGAAACAATGAACAATCAAACACACGGGAAAACTAGGTAGCAGAGCACATGGGGAGCAAACACACAACACAGACAGTCTAGAATCCTGACAGATACTCAGCTTTTGTCATAAAAAAGATGCCATTAAACAAATATAAAAAATCTACTGTCTTTGTTGTTTCTACATTAATTTGAAGATTGAACGTGACATTACTGCAATATAAAAGTATATTTAAAAACTTTAATGGTTTATTATTTTTGTAATCGTTTTACAGAGCTAATATACACATATATATTTAGTAAAGTTTTTATCCATTCGGTTACTTTATTTACTACTGTAGGATTAAGAACACCAGCAATATGATTAATGTGTTGCCCTTATTAAAATAAAAGACATTTGAGCAGATATCAGATCTTAAAAGAAGTCAGGCTAGCCTTCTCCCACAACAGTACTAATGGGGGTGATACAGGGGTAAAATTGTGCCGGTGTTGTTCAGGGTTGAGCTGCGGCGCACAGGCTTTTTAGTGTTCATAACAGAGGGCTCTCTCAACATTGATATCTCAAAACATTGATTTTGTGGGCTTTGCGTACACATCCTGCGTCTCTTGAAAGCCTGAAACCACAGAGCAGGGGCATAGCAGCCACAGGGGACGGGGGGACATGTCCCCCGCACTTTTAGAAAAAGGTGACTCTGTCCCCCGCACTTAGTTTGACCCACCGCCGATATTTCAGCCTGTGTTCTCTGATTTGTTTGTTTAGATTTGAGTGAACTAGAAATCAGCCGATTTCACTTTGTTTGCTATTTTGGCGGTTTGGGGGTAAAATGCATCCCAGAAAAAAGCAGAGGATGATTAAATTTTATTTCAAACACTGTAAGTATGAGTTATGTCACGATGACACTAATCGCACGGTGGAATTTCTACGTTATTAGTCACGTCATTAAGTGTTTTATCACCACATTTGAGTGATCATTGCAAAAAATTTGTTTATGTGTATACTGTATATATTCTGTTTATGTATACTGTATTCTATTTATAGTACCAGTCAAAAGTTTGGACACACGAATGGGAAAGTGTCCAAATTTTTCACTGGTACTGTGCTATAATATACACATAAAGAATATCGGCCGATATATTGATATCAGACTTTTTTTACTCCCTACTATCGGTATCGGCCCTCAAAAACCCTTATCAGTCAGGCTCTGAATGAAGGCCTGTCATTTGTGATTAATTTAATTCATAGCCAAGGTCTAATTGAATGTGAAAACAATTCTGTTTTGCGTTTTCACCATATTAGGAATACAAATAAAATTTAATGGTGTATATTTTAAATTAAAATATTATTTGTAGTTCAGATTGATTACTTTGCAAAAAATCGTATTCTTGTTCTTTTACTGTTCTTTTTTCTTCTTTTAATTTATTCCCTTAAATCAGTTTAAATCCTTTATTTATTTAGTTCCTTTAAATAAATACCAGTACCATAGATGTCTGGGGCCTGATGTATAAATTCACATTTCATCTGCAAAAATTTTCAAACGCACATTTCCATGCCCATTTTGTGCATATGCAACGTTTATACATCAGGCCCCAGAAATTGTCCACACACATATCGGGATTTATAAAAAATAAACTATATAAATATGTGCACACTGTACGGACACTCTAGACCATGCGTACGCACTCTTTTACTGGAGTGAGCGAAATAAGGAAGCAAACAGAAATATTTTAAAATCTGTTATACATTTAACATACACATTTAGATGAAATATGACACTCTTAATAATGAAGTTAAGCACTGAAATTTCATGAAATTCTAATCCAGAAATTACCAAATTTTTATATGAATTGAAATATTTGCAGAGGATGTGCTGCTTTCAGGAAAAATTTTCCTGTGGTAGGCTATGCGATTAAATGTTTTAATCACAGCAAGGATTGCTTGGCGTATGACAATTCCACTTTATTAAATTGTGTTCTAAATAGCAAAACTCATGTTCTGAAAAAATACTTTTGCACGAATAATGATCATTGATGTGAACTTGACTTTGTCTGATGGCTTTGGAACATAGGCGATAACGACAGACATAAGGATGCGCTCGTTGATCAAACAGTCCATTGGCTGGTTTGAACAGGTCCGATGACAGTAGGACTGTTCACAGGTGTCGCGCACAGACAGTAGCCTAATGATAACCCCTTTCATGCTCTTCCCAATATTCTGACAAACACCATATTTAAAAGATAGAATTTGAAGGAAACTCTAAGATATGCGCGTTTTGTTTTCAAAATGTTTTGCTATTGACACAGTGAGTCAGACAGCTATTTACACAGCAAAAAATAAGGCCTATCTCTTTCCATTACTATGCTATAAACATTCTAAAATATATATTTACCTTTTAGGCAAATTGCATAAACTAGAATAGTGATGTCTCAAAATGCATTTATAGTCTGTATCTCATATTTTTCTAAAGTGTTGTAGGCTACCCTTAACTGCATTAAACATGGTGTCACGTGGATGGAAATATGCATGGAAATGATATGCAGATGACGTTATGCATATTAAAAGGGAACAAAAGAGGGCAGTTTTTTACTATTCAGTAAAGAAAAAAATTTATTTTGTTGTGAAAGTTAATGATATTCTATGGTTCGCTATAGGCTGCCCATGAAAGCATTATATTGCTCTTTTTTCAGTGTACATATATCAACAAAACTGCAATAAGTTGAATAGTTAAAATAACAATATCTACAGTCTAAATATCTAGACTGTATCCCACCCACTCCCATATAATTATTATCTTTTCTTTTTTCATTTTATGTTCAAATTGTTTAATACAATTTTAAAAGTTATTTTTAATTTAGGGTTAGAGTTAGGGTTTATGAGTATGAGATCACAAAAAATAGGTCCCTGTAAGCTGTCTTACTTCCTGTAAGATATCAAGTCTCCCAAAATTGCCATTAGGGTGCTCTAAACATGGCAATTGGTATTCTATATACATTATATGAACATGAATGTACTTACTTTGTGTATTATGTACATAATTTGTTTGGCCGTTGAGGGTCACATCACCTGACAGCGGTCCCCCCACTTTTAAAATGGCTGCTACGCCTCTGCCACAGAGCTCCCCTCCTCCCCACATAGCATATGCCCTGTAAGTATGTATTTATGAAGCTACTGACCAACTGGCCAGAATCTGTCTATAAGAATATATCAGAGAGACTCACACTGGGTTGCTGAAAACATTTGAAGAAACATTTCCAATCCGAATCTCTGCCCCATTTATCCAGCTGTCACAGCAGTAGAGTCTGTTAGTGATGGTCACTCTGTTCACGTTGAACGTCTTCATCAGATCCAGCTTCCACCACGGGTTGGTTTGTGTCGTAGTACAACTACATGTGTTGCTTTTCCCATCCAGAGCATTTTGGGCATACCAGTGGTCATGTAATGTCGACTGATCGGCTGTTCCCCATGTTGCTATGTTCACTGGAATAAGTTCAAGAGAAAACCTTATTTACAATTGCAATTATGTTTTACACATATTTATAGTTCTGCCAGGCTATTTAAGTCCATGAGTTTTCATCATGTGTCTGAAAATGTTTCACAGCAGCACAAACTCACTAACAAAAGATGCGCCTTTGTTTGAACTGAGAAAAACCCTTGAAATGAGAAACACAGAATGATGCTTAGTATTTAAAAAAAGTGACGTGACATGTGACCAGAGAATTAGTGCTCTGCATTTATCCCATCCAAAGTGCACACACACACAACAGTGAACGCACACACAGAGCAGTGGGCAGCCATTTATGCTGCGGCACCCGGGGAGCAGTTGGGGGTTTGGTGCCTTGCTCAAGGGCCCCTCAGTCGTGGTATTGAAGGTGGAAGAGAGCGCTGTATATTCACTCCCCCCACCTACAATCCCTGCCGGTATGAGACTCAAGCCCACAACCTTTGGGTTATGAGTCCTACTCTCTAACCATTAGGCCACGACTTCCCCACTTATTTAGAACGTAAATTATTTTTTCTTATGACTATAAACCTGTATTATGTTAGATTTATACTTTAAAAAAATGCCAGTTGTTGCATGTTTAAGGGTATTTAGATAACATTAAAAAAAGAATAACACATTAAATTGTAATTGAGGGTCTTCTGTTAAGTGTTTCTCTGTCTGAAAGATGAAGCTGAAAGCAGACTGTAGGTCACTAAGATATTAAACAGATTGTGTTTTACTTACCCAGTAAAAACGACAGACTCTTGTAGAAATCCCTCAAGTTCATTTCAGGTGGTTCGTGATTCTTTCTGCTTTCATTTGAGTAAGTTTGAATGAATGTTGTTCCTGAGAGAAACACATTAGTTTAACGTTACATCAGAGTCACATCATCCTGTCTCTCCTCCCACTTTTATCTCTGACTAGAGAGAAAATGTTTGGAAAAATGTTTACAGACACAAACACACACAAAAATACAGTATTTTCCATATTTTAGTAACAAAATTTTCACTGAAAATAATGATAACTTGCAAATTCAGTTTAGTGATTAATGATATCAAAATATCAATGCTATTGAAATTGTGGCGGGCACTTTTATCTGAAGCAAGTCAAAGGATGAAGTTCATGTTGACATGCTTACCTTGAATGTTACATATAAACAGCAATAGCAAAATCCACCAAACTCTTTGTCAGCTGGCCTCTCCTGAGAGAAAACTGAGGGACAATCTTCCTGAACTACATTAAGGTTTGTATTCACTTTTGTATTCAAATTCAGTGCCACCACATTTGAACTTAAACTGTGTCGTTATTCCATGTCGTTCTAACTTGTATGACTTTCTTTCAGTGAAACACCAAGGATGAGGTTTTGAAGTGAATGAGAACTGAAGCTGTCAAGCTCCGAAATAACAAAAAATCATAACGGTGCAACAGAAGTGGTTCATGTGAGAGTTTCTCAGTCTAGATCTGTCTTACTGCATGTTGTTGCACCTGCCATGTTTCAATTTGTCTTTTCTTTCCCATCTTATGGACATCTCAAGATCAACATACATTTGCATTTTGTTTTTTTATGCATGAAATCTGTCTGTCAAAACTACCTGAAAGCACACAAACACTGTCCTGCATATGTTCTGACATGAGGAGAAGATCTGTTTCTGATGATATTGAATCTTTAGTTGATCATATAGCAATGTAGTAAATCTTTGCCCCTCTTTGCCATTTGCCTCTACATCTACTGCTGTTCACTTCTTAGAATATTTTTCTTATTCACTGAGTTTTCTTCGAGTCATTTGCCTAGAAGGCCTGTTCCAAAAAATCATGAACTTGAATGTAAATGTAAATGTTCTCAAATTGCTTACTCAGAAGAGCACGAGCATGTGAGGAAGCACACTATGATTTCATCTGTACTGGTATCTTGAGCTTTGAAAGCAACAGCTCATCATGTGTTTTGCATTTTTCATGTTTAAGCTCCACCAATATTAATCTGCTACAATTCTTACTTGCTTATTTCTACAAATGTCTGCTCAGTGTTTTTCTTGCCCCTGATGCACTTGTTTGTGCAGTTCGTTTGACTAGGCGTACATTCTTTTGCCTATGTAAATAATGTGGATGTCATTTTTTTGTGGAAAGAAGCTAAGAAAATGACACGTGATAGAGATTAATGAAATGTGACATGCTGATGATCAAAAAGGACCAGTGAGTTTGCAATCAGACCAAAAACGATTCTTGGATGATAAACTTTTAAGTTGATCCACTGAAGTGTTGGAATCATTCACCCACAAAGGTTTTTACAGTGCAAGTACTTAAGTACTTTGTGTATTTTTAATACTGTTAGTGTTCAGAAGATAACATATTCAGATGTTTGACCAAACATCAAAACAAGAATAATATAGGATATTTAAAATTGAATATTTGACCGATATGCAAATCTGAATGATTGTCCTATTCTCTTCAGTAGAGCATCTGTATTTTAAGTTGTTCTTTTTATAACGTTTACAAAACACTCATCAAAATATCAGAACACTGAAAAAAAAATGTCAAAGTTGAATAAAAAAAAATATTGGAGTAAAAAAGAAAATACTATTACAGTAATTCTACTTCAAAATGTCATGTTTAATTCAATGTTACTTTATAATTAAATGTATAATTTACAACCAATTTCTTAGTAAGAATTGTTTCTACACCATTTGTTTCTCAGTGAAGGATGGTAGAAAACAGATTTAACCGTTTTAAACTATTTTAAAACAGTTTTAAAATATTGTTAATCTACTGCATCCCCTTTAACGTGATTTGAATAGTAAGCACTTTATCTGTCCACAATTTGGCGACCCAACAGTACTAAAATGATTAATCATTTAAAAATAAACATGCTTGATCGATTTGTGGGTTTTGTTCATAGTTTTTGAGCATGAGAGAATGTCACAACCTGTCCATGTTGCGTCTAATTCCAAGTGTCATAAATGTTTCTTAAAAAAAAACGTAGTGCTTGATTGCGTGTGCAGCCTTTGACCAACAATATGGGAAGTGTTTCACTAATTTACTATCCTAACTATGCATGCTGTTTGCATTTAGCTTTGTTCTTTGCCACTTTAACCTTTAGTCCAAACACTGATCTACCAGTTTCCTTTTTTACTTGAACATTTTATGCATATTTAAAAAAACAAATAAAAGAAAGAAAAGAACATTTGACTTTATTTAAAACTTTATTTAAAACAATCAATAGTTTGAGGTATAAGTAAGAATAAATTAATACATTTAAAAACAATTATCTTAGATATTTTCAGCCACTTGATGGTGTCACATGCACAATTAAATGAACAGACTGATTATAATTTTGATCAGCCCTCTCTGTGCAGGAGCTTGATTTTAAATAGCAGTACATTAGCAGAATACAAACACTAACGCTCGCAAAATACATTCATAAACACAATCTCTCTCACACAAACACACAGATTAAATAAATGATGTATTGCCCTCTTCCCCATATTTTCAGCTCCTTTCTTCATTGTTCCCAGAGACGCTATATTGCACAGTTATAAATATGCTGAATTACATATACTTTGGCGGTGGGTTCATCAAGCGTCCAGTGCTCATCGACCAGTTTCAGAAAGCAAATGTGTGGGCAGCATCCTTACAACAGGAGGACTGCAAGGATCCCTGAGAGAATTACCAGAGCAGCTGAAACGAAAAGAAGAATTATAAACTATCATAAACTTTTTGCTCCGCTAACTGACTCTTGGAAAGCATGACGCAAAAATTATACTACTTCTATAGGCTATAGAGGTCAGAAACCTTCCTGTATTGTACACCTGTTCCGTCTGTTGTGCAAATACATATCATGCACCAATACATTTCAAATAAGAGCATTTAGCAACTAAAGACTAGTCATTTGTGTCACACTTTTTTTTAACACGCTAGATATTTTCTGTGAAAATGCAGATTTTGCCAGGCTATAAGACATTGCCCTGATTTAACCGTATCGAATTCTTACCCTGTGATGCAGCATGATGCAGTGCATTGCTCCCTGCTGTAGTAGCAGGTTTTGCTGTAGTAGTCGTTGTCGCAATAGTAGAAACGGTAGTAGTGGTAGTTTCAGAGTCTGTGTTTGTAGTGGGTGTTATTATGGCAACGTCTGAGCTGTTAGTGTTGGTCAGATCAACCGATGAATTTGTAGACATTCGTGTGACTGGAGACCCCAGAGTGCCTGTGGAAATGAAAACATTTTAATTTTGCTACTAACTGAAATCTCTTTTAGGTCTTCATTCATAGCGTCGCTCTCACCATTTGTAAAGTTGCCAGTGAAGAAATAGAGGAAAGTATTTGTGTTTGCCGCACGGGTGATGCTGCTGAGACCTGCAGCTACAAAAATGCACTGAATCCTAGTGCCGTTCACAGAGCCACGGAAGGATCTAGGGTTAAACTGCAAGAAAAAACAC
>NW_015506726.1:33429-33876 GCF_001515645.1 Sinocyclocheilus grahami
GGTTATGTTGGGAGGGTGTGTTTGGGTCTGGTTGGTGGTTATGTTGGGAGGGTGTGTTTGGGTCTGGTTGGTGGTTATGTTGGGAGGGTGTGTTTGGGTCTGGTTGGTGGTTATGTTGGGAGGGTGTGTTTGGGTCTGGTTGGTGGTTATGTTGGGAGGGTGTGTTTGGGTCTGGTTGGTGGTTATGTTGGGAGGGTGTGTTTGGGTCTGGTTGGTGGTTATGTTGGGAGGGTGTGTTTGGGTCTGGTTGGTGGTTATGTTGGGAGGGTGTGTTTGGGTCTGGTTGGTGGTTATGTTGGGAGGGTGTGTTTGGGTCTGGTTGATGGTTTTGTTGGGAGGATGTGTTTGAGTCTGGTTTGTTGGGAGGTTGGGAGGGTGTGTTTGAGTCTGGTTGATGGTTATGTTGGGAGGGTGTGTTTGAGTCTGGTTGGTGGTTAGGGTGTGTTT
>NW_015506726.1:34029-34892 GCF_001515645.1 Sinocyclocheilus grahami
TTGGGAGGGCGTGTTTGAGTCTGGTTGGTGGTTATGTTGGGAGGGTGTGTCTGGGTCAAGTTTGTAGAAGCCGCAGTGGTGGTTGATGTTGCTGTGGTATTAGATGCAGTGGCATTTGTACTAGGTGTTATTACTGAAACGTCAGTGCTGTTAGGGTTGCTTAAGTCCACAGACCCATTTGTGGTCAGTCTACTGACTGGAGAATCCAGAGAACCTGGAAGAATGAGTAGAGGGAAGACAATGGTTTACTTCTGTTTCACAACAAAATATATGTCAGTTACTTGATCAAAGTGTTGCACTGACCATTTGATATGCTGCCTGTTACAAGGAAGACAAAAGTGCCTGTGGTTGCAGACCGGGTGGTGCTGCTGAGACCTGCAGCATTAAAAATGCATTGAATCTTTCTACCAATCACTGAGCCACGGAAGCTTCCAGGGATGAACTGCGGCAAAACAGAAGTAATATTACTTAATATTACACTGCTAAGATGGCACTTAAACTGCTTCTGAGAATGCATATACAGTGCTGTGGGAAAATCTTTGTGATTGTACACTGCTAAGATGGCACATAAACTGCTTCTGAGAATGCATATACAGTGCTGTGGGAAAATCTTTGCGAATGCTGACACAAAAATTATCTGAAACATACAAGCAAGCTTTGCTCAGAATGGCTGAAAATCAAGAAAATGTACTGTAAGTTTTGGCTAGTCAATGCAGTGCAGTACTTAAACACTATTGAAATGCTCTGGCATTTTACTTATTTTACTTACTTAATTACTTAAAATGCACAGCTCATACCTAAAAGCCTTCAAATATCAGAGAACTAAAGCTTGAGTGGGCCACAATTCGTCTACAGCAGTAAAT
>NW_015506726.1:36224-37408 GCF_001515645.1 Sinocyclocheilus grahami
GACCCATTTGGGTCACGTTGGTGGTCATGTTGGGAGGATGCGTCTGGGTCAAGTTTGTAGAAGCCGCCGTGGTGGTTGATGTTGCTGTGGTATTAGATGCAGTGGCATTCGTACTAGGTGTTATTACTGAAACGTCAGTGCTGTTAGGGTTGCTTAAGTCCACAGACCCATTTGTTGTCAGTCTACTGACTGGAGAATCCAGAGAACCTGGAGGAATGAGTAGAGGGAAGACAATGGTTTACTTCTGTTTCACAACAAAATATATGTCAGTTACTTGATGAAAGTGTTGCACTGACCATTTGATATGCTGCCTGTTACAAGGAAGACAAAAGTGCCTGTGGTTGCAGACCGGGTGGTGCTGCTGAGACCTGCAGCATTAAAAATGCATTGAATCTTTCTACCAATCACTGAGCCACGGAAGCTTCCAGGGATGAACTGCGGCAAAACAGAAGTAATATTACTTAATATTACACTGCTAAGATGGCACATAAACTGCTTCTGAGAATGCATATACAGTGCTGTGGGAAAATCTTTGTGATTGCTGACACAAAAATTATCTGAAACATACAAGCAAGCTTTGCTCAGAATGGCTGAAAATCAAGAAAATGTACTGTAAGTTTTGGCTAGTCAATGCAGTGCAGTACTTAAACACTATTGAAATGCTCTGGCATTTTACTTATTTTACTTACTTAATTACTTAAAATGCACAGCTCATGCCTAAAAGCCTTCAAATATCAGAGAACTAAAGCTTGAGTGGGCCACAATTCATCTACAGCAGTAAATAACTACAGGCATTTGATTGTGTTATTGCTGGTTGTTACAGGTCACTAGCTAGAGGATGTGGCAGTCAAAGCTATTATATTTTAATCAGATTGTATGCATTAATGGTCTCTGAAAAAGGGCCTTACTATATTATCCTGAGTCAGTATTTGATTGTTCAGTGTGGAACGAATTAACCTCAGTGCACCATTGAATTTGGCGCAAGAGTAGACGGTGGCACCTTGACCCTATGGATAAGAAAAGTAGATTAAAAATAGATTAGTCAGACAACCAGATACCATTATTTTATTTTATTGTATTGAATGTAATGTTTAATATTTAAGCACTTTAATCTCAATCTCTAAAATAAATGTCTGATAAAAAAAAGCAACTGGATTTGATATCTTACACTGCTGTCTCGAGAG
>NW_015506726.1:40252-40912 GCF_001515645.1 Sinocyclocheilus grahami
GTGTGTTTGGGTCAGGTTGGCGGTTATGTTGGGAGGGTGTGTTTGAGTCAGGTTGGTGGTTATGTTGGGAGGGTGTGTCTGGGTCAAGTTGGCGGTTATGTTGGGAGCGTGTGTTTGGGTCAGGTTGGCGGTTATGTTGGGAGGGCGTGTCTGGGTTAGATTGGTGGTTATGTTAGGAGGGTGTGTTTGGGGCAGGTTAGCGGTTATGTTGGGAGGGTGTATTTGGGTCAGGTTGGTGGTTATGTTGGGAGGGTGTGTTTGGGGCAGGTTAGCGGTTATGTTGGGAGGGTGTATTTGGGTCAGGTTGGTGGTTATGTTGGGAGGGTGTGTTTGGGGCAAGTTAGCAGTTATGTTGGGAGGGTGTGTCAGGCTCATGTTGGTAGTTATGTTGGGAGGGTGTGTTTGGGTCAGGATGGCGGTTATATTGGGAGGTTGTGTTTGGGGCAGGTTAGCGGTCATATTAGGAGGGTGTATTTGGGTCAGATTGGCGGTTATGTTGGGAGGGTGTGTTTGGGGCAGGTTAGCAGTTATGTTGGAAGGGAGTGTTTGGGTCAGGTTGGCGGTTACGTTGGGAGGATGTGTTTGGGTCAGGTTGGCGGTTATGTTGGGAGGGGGTGTTTGGGTCAGGTTGGCGGTTATGTTGGGAGGGGGTGTTTGGGG
>NW_015506726.1:41640-57902 GCF_001515645.1 Sinocyclocheilus grahami
GGTTTGTGGTCATGTGAAAAGGGTTCATATGGTTTGGGTTTGTGGTCATGTTGAGAGGGCCCATCTGGGATGGGTTTGTAGTAATATTAAGAGGGCCTGTCTGGATAAGGCTGGTGGTCATGTTGAGAGGACCCATCTGGGTTGGGTTTGTGGTCATGTTGAGAGGTCCTATCTGAATCGGGTTTGTGGTCATGTTAAAATGGCTGATAGGGTTCGAGATTGTGGTCATGTTAAGAGGGCCCGTCTGGGTAAGGTTCGGGGTTATGTTGGGAGGTCCGCTTTGAGTCAAATTTGTGGTTATGTTGAAGGGACCGACCTGGTTTAGGTTGGTGGTCATGCTGGGTGGGTGCGTCTGGGTCAGGTTGGTGGTCATGTTGGGAGGCTGTGTTTGGGTCAGGTTGGGGGTCAGGTTGGTGGTCATGTTAAGAGGGCCCAACTGGGTTGGGTTTGTGGTAATATTAAAAGGGACCATCTGATTTGGAGCTGTGGTCATGTTGAGAAGGCTCATCTGGCTATGGTTTGTGGTCATGTTGGGAGGGCGTGTTTGGGTCAGGTTGGTGGTCATGTTGAGAGGGCCCACCTGGGTCGGGTTTGTGGTCATGTTAAAAGGGCTCATTTGGTTTGGGTTTGTGGTCATGTTAAAAGGGCTCATTTGGTTCTGGTTTGTGGTCATGTTGAGAGGGCCCATCTGGGATGGGTTTGTAGTAATATTAAGAGGGCCTGTCTGGATAAGGCTGGTGGTCATGTTGAGAGGACCCATCTGGGTTGGGTTTGTGGTCATGTTGAGAGGTCCTATCTGAATCGGGTTTGTGGTCATGTTAAAATGGCTGATCGGGTTCGGGTTTGTGGTCATGTTAAGAGGGCCCGTCTGGGTTAGGTTCGGGGTTATGTTGGGAGGTCCTGTTTGAGTCAAATTTGTGGTTATGTTGAAGGGACCGACCTGGTTTAGGTTGGTGGTCATGCTGGGTGGGTGCGTCTGGGTCAGGTTGGTGGTCATGTTGGGTGGTAGAGTCTGGGTCAGGTTGGTGGTCATGTTAGAAGATATCCAGCTGCCTGTAGAGTTGCTACTGCTTGTTGTATTGTTCCCATTGACTCCAAGCATCATGCATGCTATCCCCAGGATAGCCACATAGATCCATTTACTCCTCATCAGTGATCTTTGTGTGCTTATATATCTGTTAATCTTGCACTTTTTGTAACCTATAATTAAAAAAGAAAAGCTTGTATAATCAAAAAAAAATTAAAATTTTGGACATTTTAAAATAGATTTTAAAAGCCATTAACAAAAGGCAGACTTTATCTGAAAGACTTTGGGCCCTATCATACACCCGACGCAGTGCGGCGCCAGGAGAGACACAAGTGTTTTTTGCTAGTTTCAGCCCGACACAGTAATCATTTTCACGTCCTGCACCACGTTGTTTAAATAGTAAATGCATTTGTGCCCATTTGAGCACTCATGGGCATGCTGGTCTGAAAACAAGGTGTGTTCAGGAGCATTGCTGTCACATTGCTATTTTGAGGCAACTAAAATAGACTGCCAAACTAAAACCTGGTCTAAAGTCAATGGCACAGTAGTTTTTTTTTTTGTTATTTAAAGAGCGCGTTAGTATAGGTGGGTCCACATAGCACGTACAAGCTACTTATTACACACACAGGGATGCACAGCAGCACACAAGCATGCCAAATATAAAAAATTTAAAGGATTACAATGTAAAATATTATTATTGTGTAGGCTACATAAATATAAAAATGCCTACATGTCATAATGGATAGTCATTGCATGCATCAGAATTAGGCTACCTATTTGCTCATGAACGAGCAGCTCCGTTTCCTCTCTGGAGACACGTTGTCTTTGCGCTTGCAAATTCCACTGTGTAAATAGCAAATCCGCCATGGCACTAGCGCAACTGGCTCTTAAAGGGAATGGGAGATGAGGCTCTGATTGGTTTATTGCACGTTAGGTCCAAAACACACCCCTTTAGGTGCCAGGGATTTTTGGAAAAATGCTGGATTTTGACATCAAGATTTCAAAAGCTTGTGGCTTGAAAGGGTTTAAAGATAGAGATCTACTGTAAATTAGAAAAAATATTGGGCATGACTGAAAGTTTATATGGGGTGTAAATATACTCATCTAATTTGCATATTATGACATCATCAGGGGCGGCTATCTTGAATTTCATAATATTCAGGAAATAGTAGATCGAATTGATGCATGCTTATTTGCATGTTTTTTTTGGGGGGGGGGGTCTTTTATCCTCATTCCAAATGATCAGAAAAGAGGAAACCAACAATAAAACATGAGAAAGTACTAAATTATTACTATACTATATAGTAGTAAAACGCATATGAACAGTAGCCTACTTTTTGATCAGTTCATCAGTAATATTCAGGAAATAATAGATATTGAATGGATGCCTTTTTTTGTCTTTTTATCCTCATTCCAAATTATCAGAAAAAGAGGAAATCAACAGTAAAACAGGAGAAAGTAGTAAATTATTACTATATTACTGTGCCATAGTAAAATGCATGTGCCTATTTTTTGATCAGCTGGCCAGCTATCTGCCCAATCAGGTATCTAGGTGACACAGTTTATAGTTCTTGAGAGTATGGTACCTCTCATTGCATGGCACATCGCACAGACCTACCTCACACTGACTGCACCTGTACTGTGTCTGCTGGCTGCCCTTAGAGCGTGCGCGATCAGAAAAAACAGAACCCCTGCTGCCTCTACCTCTAGCAACAACTCTCCTATGGACACTACGACCACGTTCACCCCTGCCACCCCCATCCCCGTTGGGCAAAGGGTCGAAATGATCACTTGTTTGTGCTTTGTGAACACTCTCGCCTTGCACGGCGATCGTCATTTTCAAAAGGCAAATATTCCCCTTCAGAGTCAGAATCGGCGAATAACATTTGCAACACATCCTCACGGTACAACTTTTTATTAGCCATTTGGTGATTTTCTCTCACAAATCTCACCATTTACACGCACGCTATGAACTGAACTGCTTCCGCATCAATGACACGATAGCTCACTTGCTCTGCTATTTGCTCGAACACTTTATATATGAACATGACGTAATTTTGGTCTAGAATCGAAGTGCTACATGTCTTCCACACACATGACGCGTTACTCTGCGCTGCGTAAAACTCCGCATTTGAACAGTCAATAGCAAATAATTAAACTGATAACAAAATATACTTACAGTCGCTGATTCAGAAGCGCCAGATTGTCATAGCAAAGTTGGAATTGACCCTTTTTTTTTTTTTAGAAATAGCCTTTGTGCACAGCCAGCCTTGTACTCTTCTAGGTTAAAAAAAACTGTTGTCCATAAAATGCGTTGCACAAATTCGAACATCTGGGTTGTGCTGTTCTGTTGTAAATAAATTTTAACCAATGATTCCTAATTGCATCTACTTCCGGAAGGCCAAATAAAGGGCTTTTGCTTTCACACTGAATCACACAGCGTCTCCCTGACATGGCTGCATCAACACTACTGCTGTTCCTGAAACCCCGCCTTCTTTCTTTGCATGCACATTTGATCTGCATTATGCTAATATTGCCACATAGTGATGTAGATATGTGGGGGCGTGTTAGAACGAGACGTTTTAGGTAGGCGTGGTTGACTCTAAACTTTCATAAAGAATATCTCTTTGGATTTGAGACTTTAGTCTTTGCAACTTTACAGATCTTCTTTATGCACCAAGAGCTTGTAACACTCCAAAGAGAAAGGAAAAATTGAAATCGCATCATATGACCCCTTTAAGTATGACGTCTTGTCGCAATTTTGTGACTTTGGCGCTTAGAGGGGAGAATAGGGACCATTTTAGACCATGCGCCGGGCGCGTCGACCGTTTTTTCCCGTCGATAAACTAGCAAAAGTGGATTTGAACACACCCTAAGTGCACCTGCGCCGTGCGCTTCAGACCTTGCGCTTAGATTGTTAAAATAGGGCCCTTTGTCTTTCATTATCTTTTATCATTCCTTCGCAGACATAAACAAGCATGATCCTGGATCCTCAGTTCATCATCACATTAGTTTATTTACCTTAGCTTATTTAGTAATATATTATTGAAAAATATTATGGCATTTTAACAATTTAACCTTAACATTAACATTAAAAATGAGTGTTGCTTAATGTCTTTTCATTTCTTTATCTCAGCAGTAGTTGTTTATACGCTATCTATGCAATCTTAGAACAATTTCCTATGTTCACACTAGTGTTACACCACAGTATATACTACACAGTGCAACCATTCCACCTTATCACTATGGTAAAGTGTAAAATTACAGAATTTGATAGATCCTCAAAATTCATCCTCAAAACTAAGTGTGAGCATAAAAAATGAAATTTGTGCAACTAAAAACTTTTTTTTTTAATATATGCTTTAAAAGTTAGTGGCTCCTTAGTCATTCCATAGTCTGTAGCTCTGGAAAAGTTGGGTCGTTCGGACAGGATTGCACCGTCCAATAACACAAAGCATTTTTTTTTTCAGAGTAGACAAAAATGAAATGATACATAATTGATTTCTATTTTTATAACTAGTTTCAATTATAATCCAAAGATACAATATATTCAAATGATAGGCTATCTTATCTGCATTCAATACAATGCATAATAAGATTTATAATTTAAGATCAAACTCAGATAAAATAATAAAAAAACAGCTTGCATTGGTACACACAGAAAAAAAAACAGTAGATCTGACAAATATTTGGACACTTTAGTCGATCAAAAATATATCAATGTATTAAAATTATAAAACAAAAATATCCAAGCAAATGCTATTTGTTTTAATGAATGATTACACAAACACTTCAAGCAAACAAAGTTAAAGATAAATAAAAAAAACAGCTCATAAAAGTGCATTTAGTTTTGAGATTTTTTTTTTTTTTGGACGTTAAAAATCAAAATACGTATCAGCCATTTCTAATTATTTGAATAGACCTCATCTGTTAAATCTTTGTATAATGCAATGTCATTACACGTATCTGTCTCTGGATTCATGCAAATTCAGGTTAACAGCCACTTGTAAAGAAAGTTTAAAGCGTTTCTTACCTGTGTGTGAGATGTTCCAGGAGTTTAGGATAAATGATGGAGGTGTCAGAGCTTCTCTGACTTTATTAACTCAGGGCGGGGCCGGGAGGGTTGGACACACTGGTTTTAACTTTAATTATTTTTTTTTACTTCAGACTTCGTCATTTGCACATTCAAACGTAAAAGCAAAATCAACATACATTATTATGGCAAAAGGGAGGAGCAGCGATGCACTTGATTGACAAGTTCTATATCACAAACACTGGTCATTTTCTGACTTAATGCCCCTATACAAGGGAATATATGTAGTTGTTCATTTGAAGCCAATTTGATACAGATAAATATCATTAAATAATATTTCGATGTTATGACATGTCTGACACTAAGCCTTAAAAGGCACTTTTATGTTCGTTTTATTAGAGAAAGTATAGGGTGAATGTATTTCCACCTTAATACCAAGATTTCACCAAAATACTATGCAAAACCAACATAATACAAGTAGAAACACAAAATATACTTCAATGTTTAAAATAAAACAAATAAATAGTTAAAGACTCATTTTCTGATGTTTTTATTGTATACCGTTTGAAGGTGATGCCATACTAATGTGTCATGCTCTTTTAGTAGTAATTGGTATTTTGACATACATTTTGTTTACCATGGTAAAAGAAAGGGGTTATTGCAGTCTGTCAGAGTTCAGAGATGCCGTGCATCACTTCCTCCTTCAGCCTTTGTTCAACAGTATGTGCAAACTCTTCTCCAAATATTTACTCAAGGTGAGGTTTAGACATTTACTTTGTTGTTTCCAGTTGTTGGCAATTAAATGTCAGAGCAACATTAAGAAATACCTCGAGTCTATTGATTTTAAGACAAACTAGATAAACAAACATACATGATAAATCAAGTCTTTGCTCTCAGAAAAGGAGTGAGAGTGAAATAATTTCAGCATCTAACTTGGTATTTGTAAAAACAATCACGATTCCTTTATTTTGTTCTTTTTGGCACTATTACTGCTATTTTAGATAACTGCACTCAACCTTGTCTGGAGTGTTAGTTATTTTATGTAAGATCTGCAGCATAGATGATATAGATCTACAGAAGTTATTGTTGAGCTGCCTAACAAGTTTCTCTGACACGGTTACCTAGACGAAGCGATTGCATTGATTGAAGTTTCACACCCAGACAAAAGACAAATATGTGAAATTCCCATGTCTTCAAACACAAAACACAAACTTACACAAATGTGCATGACCAGGAATGGTGTCCAAAAAATTTGCATTCTTTTACACACCCTTTGTCATTTATCATCAGACGACGAAGCAAAACCGATTTAAACAAGCTTGACGTGACATATTTTCTTGACTAGTCTTCGCTCCTTTGTAAATACCAAAGATAAAGATAAACTGTATTGCATAAGATCTCAACCACTATAACAATAGAATCAAGCTACGGCTTTTGGCCGTACACTCTTAAAAATAAAGGTGCTTCAAAAGGTTCTTGAAGCGATGCCATAGAAGAACCATTTTTGGTTCCATGAAGAACCATTCAGTTAAAGGTTCTTTAAAGAACCATCTCTTTCTTACCTTTTTATAATCTGAAGAACCTTATTTCGCCACAAATAAGCTTTTGTGAAACAGAAAGGTTCTTCAGGTGTTAAAGGTTCTTTATGGAACCATTTAGTCAAAAAGGTTCTTCTATGGCATCGTGAAGCACCTTTATTTTTAAGAGTGTAGTGTATTAGACGTGACATATTCACACTTATGTGGGCCTTTACTATGTATTTGATTCAAAGATTCATGCATCAAATGAAGCTTAACTTCAAATAAAACCATCACTGACAATCCATCACACTATGGCTGATGGTTTCCAACACAAACTCAAACACAAAACCAATGAGCTTCAGTGGAGTGTTGAGTATTATATTTCAGCTCAGAATCAGACAGCAGCCAAGCCACGTTATAAAAACGTTATTCTCATTTTCTCTGAACGTTCAAATGTTTTAAAATCTTTTTTTTCCCTCGTTACACAAAACATTACAGGAACCGAAACAGTAACATTAGACGAGCGTTTCCGAAAAACGTTACGTGAATGATGTTTTTGCTCTTACATTTTGAGAACGTTATTAAAAACCCGATAACGTTGAACGCACATTCCATTAACGTTACTGGCAGAACGTTTGCTCATAACTTTGATAGAACCTTGCCAGAACATCAGTCCAAGTTAGCTGGGAGTTATCAGCGACAAGTGAGAAGACTTGTGAGAATGACACTGGTACAACAAGTTATTTTCTGGTCTGAGAGACAAAAGAAGGTGCATCACAGAAAAGAATGAAGCCACTGAGCAAAGACAACACACACTTATGTTAGCAGCGTGTTCACAAGTCTGAAGCTGCTTGGGCCTGTCAGAAAACAATAGCACAAAGACTGACATTGCAACTATATTCCAACAGTTTAAGTTTTCCCTATTAGTGCCCCCCACAATCTGTCTCTGCCACCAAAATTGTCTGGCACAACTGACTTCATAACAACACAGTGAAAGCTGCTGTAACTAAAAAGTAGCCCAGTACACACATTAACCTCAAATGTACATGGAATAATAAATTCACCCTTAGTCCCCTACCGTTTTATTACATTATGTTTTTGTTTCTACTGTTTAGGTTTTAATGCTGCATTGCACATCTGAGCTATTTGCACTATTTTAATACTGTTGCAAACTTTTTATAATTGATCATGTTATATTACCATTTTAAATATTTTGGATTCTTAAGCTTTCTATCAATTTGGAAGTTTCAAAATAAATCTTAGTGTACTTGTACAATGACAAAGATATTCTATTCAAATAGCTCATGCTCTCTCTGTATCTAACAAGCCATTGCTCAGTCATAAATTCAATATAATAATTAAAATAAATGATGGCCTTTGTCAAAGATGAGCGCTTTAGTGAGGAAATGTTGTTTTGGAGAGTTTTTTTTGTTTTGTTTTTGTTTTTTACCATTCCTGCCCGGATCTTTTCAATTTCCAGCCGCTTTTCCAGATGTTGAAACTCCTCCTCAGTTTCTCCAATTCTTCTGAGTGTGTTCACTGTATAAATTAATATAGATTAATCTTTGTCAAAGCTGTGTTTGTTCTGTTGTTTGCTCTTTGCTCTTCTTGCGCTGTTTTAAAATCGATTGTGTTTGTAAACATGTACAAATGATAAAACTTTTACTCTATGAAATTTTGCAATTAATCCTCTGAACACATGCGTGCTGAACCGTGGGCCTAGTCACGGATCACTATCAGATCTGCTCCCTTCACTAAAATGTAATGGTTCTTAAACATGATGACAAATAATATAGATAAATAATGAACACATGTCAAAACGAAAACACAGATACTTACAAGACCAAGTAGGAATGTCCTTTATCGTTTGTTTGCCCGCTGCTCTCCGACAAGTAAACTTAGTGCTCTCTCGTGCAAAAACAAAATTCAAAACACAACACTGATCTCTACTAACTCTCATGTCTCTCGTTGCCAGTAGTCATGTCTCAGCAGGGCTACAATTACTTTCAATAATATCATATAATTTGTATGAATGTAACATTTAACAGCTTGTGGGATGCATGACATCAAATTATCAAATGCAATTAAACTTTTGAAACATTTAATTTAGCATTATTTTTGGCATAATAACTAATGCTATATTTAATAATGCTGTAAAATAATTAAATACAATATAAAATAATGCTAATTTAAATGTTTCAAAAGTTTACTTGCATTTGGGCGAAAATTACATGTAAACAATTTTAAGGCTATGGCTATGCTCATCGCTGGTCTGGTTACTGGTTTAGGGCTATAGCCAAGCCGTTAAAATTAGACCACAGATTGCCTCGATTTCACCAGGTGGGCTAAAAGCAGACTAATTTAGAGCGAAGTCATGGCTACATATAGACCATGTCATGAAATTACACTTATATATTTGCAGATATTATAGACACTGCGAACATGATGGGCTATCAACCATCTCATGCGCTGCCTGGCCAAAAACTACAGTGAGTCAGGTTTGACTATAAGTGGGCTACAGATAGCCACTCTGACTACGAGCTAAATCGTGGCTACGCACAGGCTAAGCATTGAACATGTCAAATAAATTAAACCAAACATCTTGTAAACGCTGTTACTTTGCTTACATGATGGAATATCATACATCTCACAAGTTATTTTGCCAGAAAATGACATGAAACCAAATTCAAGGTTATTTGGGCTAGATGTGGGTTACACATAGCCGGACTATATCGGGTCTATACTTAACCGAGATGTTGAAATGACGGCTATTGCTTGCTGGGAAGTCTTCACTGAATGGAAAAAAATCCATAGAAATGGTTATTTCCTGCCAGACCATTATCCGTTACGTTCAAGGTAGCCTAATTTCATGCAACCAAAAAACAATTCTAAAACACCAGTGAAAAATCAATACGGCAAAATCGTTCATAAACTGTTTATTTGTCTTGTTTAGGCACCCATTTTGTTTGATTAATGCATAAAACATGTAAAGACAATTTGTCATTCATGATATTTTCTCCCAGAACAAGTCTTGTTTTATTTCATAATAAATCTGTTTAAACAATGACTATTATTAGAACACAGTCTGTCTCTCCTGATGCATGTTTTATGAAGGATCAGAGTGTGTCAAATACCGTGAGGGAATCTTTACATAACCCGATCTCATGAAAGTGCGTGTCAATACCACGAGTTTCTATTTCTATTTGGCGTACTATTTATACACAGAAATGGACTTTGGCATGCATATGGTACGCAATGCTTAGGATCAGGGGTGTGGCAGGTGAGTATTATATGCACGTGAAAACTGCGTATCATATGCACGCCAGCACGAGCAAAGTCAATTACTGCGTGAGAAAAGGGCTGTTTTGGGGAATGATGTTTCTGGAGTTTATCTGTTGATTCAGATCCATGCATTTCGCTCCGGACTAACATGAGCTTGACATCAAAATCTTTTTCCAAACTTCATGTGTGACTTTTTATTAAAAACGACTTAAAAGGTGAAAAGGTAATCAAAAAAATCCCCAAAACTGGCCGGATTTCACAAAGATAAAACATCCAAACTCAACTGTTCTGTGACAGACGCTTTGGCTCAAACCTTGATTATTCAAAGATGAATTTATATCAAATCCATCTAGATGAAATCAGAAGGTATGTGTTGTATTGTAGACGTGACAGACTGGGAGTAACCTGATACTGGCAGGTAAATGAGCAACAATGAACCGACTGGTTCATGTAAACCTCACACAGCTTTAATATAAACGTCGTAATATAAAAGAGTTTTCCTCCTTCCTCACTCTCTCAATATATATTATGTGCGTATATACACTATACTATAAAAATTCTGTGAAATGTCAGAAAAAAAATCATTAGGATATTAAGTAAAGATCATGCTCCGTGAAGATATTTTGTAAATTTAATACTGTAAATATATCAAAACGTAATTGTTGATTAGTAATATGCATTGCTAAGAACTTCATTTGGACAACTTTAAAGATGATTTTCTCAATATTTTGTTTTTTATGCACCCTCAGATTCCATGCTAAATATTATTTATTCAGCTTTCAGATAATGCATAAATCTCAATTTCCAAAAATTGACCCGTATGACTGGTTTTGTGCTCCAGGGTCACATGTAAGGTCTTTCTGGAATATGTACACCTGCGTCATTCTGGAAACTACAGATGGGTTCCGCTGGCTACTTCATGCCTCATTCCCTTCATGCATGATTTACATTGATGGAACATACTCTGAATAGTGACGGTAAGGCTCAGATTAAAGCGACGAAACCTCGAGACACACCTCTGTAAAATTCACCTTCTTCCTCCTCACCTGCACTTGTGTAGCTAATTAAAAAAAGGAAATCAAGTCACACCTGCAGACGTCTTCACTGACTCACCTGTTTCAAAAGAACACTCAGAAAGATAATTGCTTTAGCACTTATCATAAGTTGTATATGGAGTGGTTATTTTGTATGTAATGCATAATGTAATGTAACTCATTTATTAGGTTAAATCCTTTTTACTATATTTTCCGTATACAGTGTTTTTTACTGAACACTTTCATGAAGTAATATTCAAAAAGCATTACAAATCTAACAGCAGAAGAAACATATTGTGTAATCATTTACTTATATATAATCAGTGCTGGGTAGATTAGTCGCAATTGATTTGATTGCTATTTTAACAACATATACATGAGCTGAAATGCAACACAGACCCATAATACCTGATCAATTAAGAGATTTAAAGACAAGGGAATAATAAATAAGAGAATGCTAAATTCTATTACAGGTGCATCTCAATAAATTAGAATGTCGTGGAAAAGTTCATTTATTTCAGTAATTCAACTCAAATTGTGAAACTCGTGTATTAAATAAATTCAATGCACACAGACTGAAGTAGTTTAAGTCTTTGGTTCTTTTAATTGTGATGATTTTGGCTCACATTTAACAAAAACCCACCAATTCACTATCTTAGCCCCAGGCTATAAAAAAAGTTATTTGAATCATACGAAAAACGAATTCTGATCAAATAAAATGGCACTACGTTATTCATTGCATAGATATAAAAACAAGATGTCTTGTTATTTAGCAGAAACATTTGCCCCCCCAAAAAAAGCATTTCACTAGCATTGCACTAAACTACTGTCTAATGAACTTTTGCATACAGCAGAAATATTTATATTTATGATGTATAATATAAATACATATTTATTTGTATTTGACACTTATTATTTTATATTTATTTACATTTATGCATTTAACAAATGTTGTTATCCAAAGTAATTTAATTGAAAATACAAAATAAATATATTATTTTCACTAATTTGAACTATTATTTTATATTACCGTCTACTGTCTAATGACTTTTGGCAAATGGAGGAAATATTTATAATATATATTATAAATGCATATTTTTGAAATTTTATTGGATAGTTATTTATTTCATATGAATTTGCATTTATGTATTTAGCAGGCACTTTAATCAAAAGCGACTTACAATCTGATTTATTTTAAAAGACAAAATAAAAATAATTGTATTTATTAAAATAAAATATATTTTTTTTTATTGCCGTCTACCATCTAATTACCTTTGGCAAATGAAGGAAATATTTATATTTATATTATACATTATAAATATATATTTTATTTTTAATTGATAGCTATTATTACATGTATGCATTTAGCATTTAGCAGATGCTTTTAACTAAAGTGACTTTTTAAACAAATTAAATTTGTACAATTATTTGTAAAGAATAATAATCTTATGACCTTTGGCAAAAAGAGGAAATATTTATATTTATAATATATATTATACACACACACACACACACACACACACATACACTGCCACTCAAAATTTTGGGATCATTCAGACTGGTAATGTTTTTTTTAAAGACGTCTCTTCTGCTCATCAAGGCTGCATTTATTTGATCAAAAATAATTTAGAAAAATGTTTTTACAATATAAAATAATAATGGTTTGTATTCACTCAAAATTTTGGGATCATTCAGACTGGTAATATTTTTTTTAAAGACGTCTCTTCTGCTCATCAAGGCTGCATTTATTTGATCAAAAATAATTTAGAAAAATGTTTTTACAATATAAAATAATAATGGTTTGTATTTTAATATACTTTAAACTATAATTTATTGCTGTGATGCAAAGCTGAATTTCCATCAGTCATTACTCCAGTATAAAGTGTCACATGCTCCTTCAGAAATCATTCTAATATGCTGATTTATTATTAGAATGATCAATGTTGGCAACAGTTGTGCTGCCAAATATTTTTTTTGAAAACTGCGATACTTCTTTCATATTCTTTGATGAATAAAAAGTTAAAAAGTATATATAAACTATATATATTTTCTAACAATATAAATATTTGCTATCACGTCCTATCAAGTTAACACATCCTTGCTGAATAAAAGTTAATTTATTTAAAAAAAAAGAAAGAATAAAAATTGACTGACCCCAAACTTTTGAACAGTAGTGTATATTGTTTGAAAAGATTTCTACTTTATCAGAGAATACTGAAAAAAAGTATCACAGGTTCAAAAAAAATATGAAGCAACAACAGTTTCCAACATTGATAATAAATCAGCATATTAGAATGATTTCTGAAGATCATGTGACACTGAAGACTGGAGTAATGATGCTGAAAATACAGCTTTGATCACAGAAATACATTTGATTTTAATGTATATTAAAAATAGAAAAACGTTATTTTACATCATAATAATAATAATTCGCAATATTAAATTTTTTTCCTGTATATCATAAGAGACTCCTGTAAAAACATTAATACCAAACATTTGACCGGTAGTGTGTGTGTGTGTATGTATGTATGTATGTATATGTATATGTATATGTAGATGTATATATATATATATATATATATAATTGACTTGTTGCTCAGGATAATGATCAATGCTTATTCCTCTAGCTGGACTCTTTTTCTGGGTCTGATTTATTTCCTGCCTCTTCATCCTCATCACCTTCATCCTCCTCCTCCATCTCAACCCCGTCCATGGTTTTCTGCAGCTGTAGTTGGATTCTCTTCAGCTCCTGCAGTCCGTCCTGCAGCTCCTTGCAAACCTCTCTGATCTTGGCGGCGAACTCGGTCTTGGCGCCCTTGCGCAGCTCCAGCGAGCCCTTGGCGAGGAAGAAGACGTCGAGGGCGAGGAAGAGGCCTGACATGACACCGCTGGTGACGCTGATGACCTGCGCGGCTTTGGCGGCTCCTCCGGCCACGCTGAGCACCTGGACGGTGTTGATGAGGCTGTCGGTGTTCACCAGCAGCGCTTTCCCGGCCCGGCCACCCTCCTTCAGCACGTGCTTCACGTTCTGATTCAGAGCCCGTCTGGAGATGCTGTCCACATACTGCTCGAAGTGCCACTCCTCCAGAGTCTCCATCCCGGCCTACAGCGATGCAAACCATTTGAGGAGACACAAGATAGTTAGATAGTTAAAGGGTTAGTTCACCCAAAAATGAAAATTAGCCCATGAATTACTCACCCTCAAGGCATCCTAGGTGTATATGACTTTCTTCTTTCAGACGAATCCAGTCGGAGTTATATAAATAAATCGTCTTTGAACTTTCAAGCTGTTTCATGGCAGTCAGCGGGTGTTGCAGTGCATCAGTCCAAAAGAAGTGAAATAAAGCGAATCCATCCATAATAAAAAGTGTCTCATACGGCTCCGGGGGATGAACAAAGGCCTCCTGTAGCGAATCAATTAGTTTTTGTACGAAAAATAACCATATTTAAAACGTAATAATCACTTTAATGTACCTTGCGCTCACTGTTGTACACAGAAGCAGTTCTGGGGGAATAACGTACGAGGTCAGCTTTGTGCATGCGCCGCTCAGAAGTGACGAATGCGGAAACGCAGGGAAAGATCAAAACAAAACAACGGTCACTTATTAGAAGTACAAAACGAGGATTTGTAAAGAAGAATGTTGGAGGATTTCGATATAAATCAAGAGGAGACTGGTTTTCCTTTGCTAAAGTAAGGAAACTTTGCTTCCTTTGCTCCTGTAAACAAACATTGGTTTTCATGAGACTCACCGGCGCATACACAAAGCTGAACTCATACGTCATCCGCCCGGAGCTGCTTCCAGTGTACAACAGTGAGCGCAAGCTAGATTCAAGTGATTATTACGTTTTGAATATGGTTATTTTTCTAACAAAAACGCATCGATTCGCTACAGGAGGCCTTTGTTCACCCCCCGGAGCCGTGTGAGACACTTTTTATTATGGATGCATGCGCTATATTTCACTTATTTTGGACTGATGAACTGCCATTAAACAGCTTGGAAGATCAAAGACAATTTTTAATATAACTCCGACTGGATTCATCTGAAAGAAGAAAGTCCTATTCGCCTATGATGGCTTGAGGATGAGTAAATAATGGGCTAATTTTCAATTTTGGGTGAACTATCCCTTTAACAATCCTATTCATTTTCTCCACAGGGGAACGGATTTTTAATTTCATTTTTGGTACCTTATAAACCATTAAAGACAGACCTGCTGTGAGCTACGAGGTTGTTAATCGATGATATATGCTTTAGTCAAAGCCATCAGTCCACATTATTTTTAAAATAATAATTTAACAGTGGAATTGTTGGTGAAAACATCTCAGGTTACGCATGTAACCATGGTTCCTCGAGGGAACGAGACGCTGCGTCGGAGGACGATTCGGGAACGCCCTTCAGCGTGACCGGCTCTGAACCATGTGTGTAATCAGTCCAATGGATGGGCGAGACGTCACGGGCAGGGTGACGTAGCGACCAGGAAGCTTAAAAGCACGTGCGGTGAAACCGGCGTCAGCTTTTAGGAGTGAAGCAAGCGCTGGCAGAGATGCCGAAAGTATGGCCCCGAGACGCAGCGTCTCGCTCCCTCGAGGAACCATGGTTACATGCGTAACCTAAGACGTTCCTCTTCAGGAACTCGTGCTGCGTCGGAGGACGCTTCGGGAACGAGTATGCCCACACTACCAGACTTTCAAATCTTCGCCTAGTGTGGAAGCCTGCACAGCTAGGGCGAGAGAACAGAAGAGCCAGGAGTGGCTCGCATGTCTAAGCCATAGACAAAGGTTAGGGGCGGGGACCATCCCCCAGCGTCGCAGATGTCCTGCATCGAGACACCTGCCAAGAAGGCCTTGGAGGCCGCCACACTTCTAGTAGAATGAGCCTTGACCCCTAGAGGTGAAGGGAGATCAGAGGACTCATAAGCGATAGAAATGGCATTTACTATCCACCGACTGAGGGTCTGTTTTGTAGCTGGAAGACCTCTCTTTGGGGGACCATAGCACACAAGCAGTTGGTCCGCCCTTCTCCACAGGGCACCTTTGTGGACGTATGCGTCCAGTGCTCACACTGGAAACATACAGTTAAGCTTCTGCTGGTCTGACTCCCTGCAGGGAGCCGGAGGCCTCTGCCTCAGTGCACCGCGGAGGAAACGTGTAACTAGGGGGTGTCTGCCCACTGACTGGCCACCGAGAGTGGGTCAAACCTGCAGAGAATCAGGCCTGCAGGAACTCCAGCACTGTACCAACCGGGCAGTTAACTGGGTCGAGCTGGCAGTCTCCGCACCAAGAAGTTTCCACTTTAAGGCGTACAGTTTCCTCGTTGAGGGAGCTCTGGATTGGGGGATGGTCTCAACAACCTCGGTTGAGAGACCGG
>NW_015506726.1:57967-78826 GCF_001515645.1 Sinocyclocheilus grahami
GCTGCGTCGGAGGACGCTTCGGGAACGAGTATGCCCACACTACCAGACTTTCAAATCTTCGCCTAGTGTGGAAGCCTGCACAGCTAGGGCGAGAGAACAGAAGAGCCAGGAGTGGCTCGCATGTCTAAGCCATAGACAAAGGTTAGGGGCGTGGACCATCCCACAGCGTCGCAGATGTCCTGCATCGAGACACCTGCCAAGAAGGCCTTGGAGGCCGCCACACTTCTAGTAGAATGAGCCTTGACCCCTAGAGGTGAAGGGAGATCAGAGGACTCATAAGCGATAGAAATGGCATTTACTATCCACCGACTGAGGGTCTGTTTTGTAGCTGGAAGACCTCTCTTTGGGGGACCATAGCACACAAGCAGTTGGTCCGCCCTTCTCCACAGGGCACCTTTGTGGACGTATGCGTCCAGTGCTCACACTGGAAACATACAGTTAAGCTTCTGCTGGTCTGACTCCCTGCAGGGAGCCGGAGGCCTCTGCCTCAGTGCACCGCGGAGGAAACGTGTAACTAGGGGGTGTCTGCCCACTGACTGGCCACCGAGAGGGGCATGGTAGGCCGCAATGGCCGCCACGTAGACCTTCAGGGTGGAGTGGGTCAAACCTGCAGAGAATCAGGCCTGCAGGAACTCCAGCACTGTACCAACCGGGCAGTTAACTGGGTCGAGCTGGCAGTCTCCGCACCAAGAAGTTTCCACTTTAAGGCGTACAGTTTCCTCGTTGAGGGAGCTCTGGATTGGGGGATGGTCTCAACAACCTCGGTTGAGAGACCGGAAGCTATGAGCTTGTGCCCCCTCAGGGGCCACACCCACAACTTCCACAGCTCCGGGTGGGGGTGGACGATCGTACCTTCCACCTGTGAGAGGAGATCTCTCCTGATGGGAATCTCCCATGGAGTGCCGTCGAGGAGAGAAATCAGGCCCAACACTCGGCCCGGCCAGAACAGGGCTACTAGCAGAAGATGGATCCCGTCCCGGCGCACTCTCTCCAGAACTCCCGGGAGCAGAGTGATCGGGGGAAAGGCGTACAGACGAAGCCTCGGCCACGTTTGTACCATGGCATCCAGCCCCAGTGGAGCTGGATGAGTGAGAGAGAACGAGAGGGGACAGTGCGATGTCTCTCGAATCGCAAACAGGTCCACCTGAGCATGGCCAAAAACTCTCCATATCTGCTTCACCACCTCGGGGTGAATTATCCATTCCCCGGGCCTCGGCACCTGCCTCAACAGGATGTCTGCTCCCAAATTGAGATACCCAAGAATGTGAACTACTCTCAGCGAGAGAAGTTTGCCCTGGGACCACACAAGAATCTGGTACGCTAGTTTGTACAAACGGCGTGAGTGCAGACCTCCCTGGTGGTTAATGTAAGAGACCACCGCTTTGTTGTCAGTGCGCACCAACACATGGTGACCTCTTAGGTCTGGGAGGAAGTGTCTTAGTGCACGAAGCACGGCCAGCATCTCCAGGCAGTTTATATGCCATGGCAGATGGCGACCACTCCACAGACCGCTGGCAGGGTGGCCACTTATGACCGCACCCCGACCGGTGAGGGATGCGTCCGTCGCTAACGTTATGCAGCGACAAGGAGCTCCCAGCACTGGGCCCTGAGACAAGAACCAAGGTTTCCTCCACATGTCCAAGGCATGTAGGCATCGCAGCGTGACCTTGATCATGCAAAGCGGGTTTCCCCTCAGGGAGAACCCCTTGGTCTTGAGCCACCACTGTAGGGGTCTCATGTACAGCAGGCCAAGAGGTATCACGTTGGACGCAGCTGCCATCAGACCCAGCAGTCTCTGAAACTGCTTGACAGTGAGTGACCGGTCTTCTCTGACTCTCGCGACTGCGGTGAGGAATGACTCGATCCGAGCAGGAGAAATACGTGCATCGTGGTCGAATCCCACACCACGCCCAGATAAGTGGTTCTTTGTACTGGAGAAAGCACACTTTTCTTGGTGTTAAGTCTTAACCCCAGCTCTTTCGTGTGAGTGAGAACGACATCTCGATGTCGAACCGCCATGTGCTCTGATTGAGCTAATATCAACCAATCGTCAATGTGGTTGAGTCATGAAAATGTGGGGTGAGAGTGCAAAGCCAAAGGAAGAACCGGTATTGGTAGGCTTTTGCCCCCAAAAGCAAACCTCAGGAACTTCCTATGATGAGGAAGGATGCCCTTCATCCTTTCTCGGAACGGTGAAGTACCGGCTGTAGGACCCGGACTCTGCTGCGCGAGGAGGGACAACCTTGATGGCCTCCATCCTCAGAGAGTGTCTACTTCTCTTCCATTACCAGAGCCTGCTTGGGTCCCACCAGGGTGGGAAAGGCCCCATTGAATTGAGGCGGAGGAGAACCGAACTGGATTCTGTGGCCTCTCACTACAGTGTGCAGGACCCACTGAGACACGTTTGGCAGTAGTTTTCACGTTGCCAAATAGTCTACTAAGGGAATCAGTCTCTCAAGACTGACCTCTGGTGTAACCAGAGTGGCTAATTCGGTGCCCTGAAGCGGCGGACCGGCAGGGGATGACCGTACTAGCGAGCCTCTTAGCACCGCTGTTTCCAGGTGGTAACTGAGAGACCGCTGCGCCCTGGAACACCGGCAGGATTGGCAGACTGATCTCCTGAGGGTACGGAGGAGAGACAGGCACCATGCAATGCGGTGTACACCGCTCTTCCCCAGAGGGGCCTGCCCTCCAAGGTCCTGAGCCACAGCATCAGGACTCTCATAGCTGAAGTCTCCTATTGAAAACGACGGCCCTCAGACCCACGTCGTCTGTTAGGGAGACTAGACCAGAGCCTGCTCAGGGCAGGACCCAATGAAGCACACTTGGCAGGGGCTCCCACACAGCCAGGTGATCTCCTGAGGGAACCAGTCTCGCGAGACTGGCCTCTGGTGCGCCTAGAGCAGCTAGCTCGGTGCCCTGAAGCGACGGACTGGCAGGGGACGACCAAACTAGCTGCTCTAGAGACCTCCGTAGAGGTAGCGAGCCTCTTAGTACAGCTATGTTTCCGGGCGGTAACTGAGAGAAGCGCTCGCCGGAGACCGCTGCGCCCTGGAACACCGGCAGGGTTGGCAGACCGATCTCCTGAGGGCACAGAGGAGAGACGGGCACCGTGTAATGCGGTGTACACCGCTCTTCCCCAGAGGGAGCTGGCCCTCAAAAAGTCCTAGGCCTTAGGCTTCAGGATGTTTATGACGAAGACTATCCAGCGAGAATGACGGTCTGCAGAACCACCTTCCGCTAGAAGCCTTCGGCCTGGGAGCGCCAATCTGACTCTAGACTCTGCGGAGTACGAGAAAATGTAAGAGACCACCGCTTTGTTGTCAGTGCGCACCAACACATGGTGACCTCTTAGGTCTGGGAGGAAGTGTCTTAGTGCACGAAGCACGGCCAGCATCTCCAGGCAGTTTATATGCCATGGCAGATGGCGACCACTCCACAGACCGCTGGCAGGGTGGCCACTTATGACCGCACCCCGACCGGTGAGGGATGCGTCCGTCGCTAACGTTATGCAGCGACAAGGAGCTCCCAGCACTGGGCCCTGAGACAAGAACCAAGGTTTCCTCCACATGTCCAAGGCATGTAGGCATCGCAGCGTGACCTTGATCATGCAAAGCGGGTTTCCCCTCAGGGAGAACCCCTTGGTCTTGAGCCACCACTGTAGGGGTCTCATGTACAGCAGGCCAAGAGGTATCACGTTGGACGCAGCTGCCATCAGACCCAGCAGTCTCTGAAACTGCTTGACAGTGAGTGACCGGTCTGGAACGGTGAAGTACCGGCTGTAGGACCCGGACTCTGCTGCGCGAGGAGGGACAACCTTGATGGCCTCCATCCTCAGAGAGTGTCTACTTCTCTTCCATTACCAGAGCCTGCTTGGGTCCCACCAGGGTGGGAAAGGCCCCATTGAATTGAGGCGGAGGAGAACCGAACTGGATTCTGTGGCCTCTCACTACAGTGTGCAGGACCCACTGAGACACGTTTGGCAGTAGTTTTCACGTTGCCAAATAGTCTACTAAGGGAATCAGTCTCTCAAGACTGACCTCTGGTGTAACCAGAGTGGCTAATTCGGTGCCCTGAAGCGGCGGACCGGCAGGGGATGACCGTACTAGCGAGCCTCTTAGCACCGCTGTTTCCAGGTGGTAACTGAGAGACCGCTGCGCCCTGGAACACCGGCAGGATTGGCAGACTGATCTCCTGAGGGTACGGAGGAGAGACAGGCACCATGCAATGCGGTGTACACCGCTCTTCCCCAGAGGGGCCTGCCCTCCAAGGTCCTGAGCCACAGCATCAGGACTCTCATAGCTGAAGTCTCCTATTGAAAACGACGGCCCTCAGACCCACGTCGTCTGTTAGGGAGACTAGACCAGAGCCTGCTCAGGGCAGGACCCAATGAAGCACACTTGGCAGGGGCTCCCACACAGCCAGGTGATCTCCTGAGGGAACCAGTCTCGCGAGACTGGCCTCTGGTGCGCCTAGAGCAGCTAGCTCGGTGCCCTGAAGCGACGGACTGGCAGGGGACGACCAAACTAGCTGCTCTAGAGACCTCCGTAGAGGTAGCGAGCCTCTTAGTACAGCTATGTTTCCGGGCGGTAACTGAGAGAAGCGCTCGCCGGAGATCGCTGCTCCCTGGAACACGGCATGGTCAGCAGACCGACCTCCTGAGGGCATTGAGGAGAGACGGGCACCGTGTAATGCGGTGTACACCGCTCTTCCCCAGAGGGAGCTGGCCCTCAAAAAGTCCTAGGCCTTAGGCTTCAGGATGTTTATGACGAAGACTATCCAGCGAGAATGACGGTCTGCAGAACCACCTTCCGCTAGAAGCCTTCGGCCTGGGAGCGCCAATCTGACTCTAGACTCTGCGGAGTACGAGAAGTGAGGCCCCCAGAATGAGGGGCTGGAACACGGTAGGTTGGGACTGCTCCCGCCCAGCAGCCCCTGTTGACAGCCTCAACCTCCTCAGAGGAAGAGAGTGTAAGAAATTATAGTCTGCCTCGACCCAGCTTCCACTCCAAATTGTGTATTAAACTATGCTCCTTTCCCTACAAAGAGCTTAATTATCATATAGATAATTCTTTCCGATCTTAATCATATGTAAATAGTACCTCCGGAGCGATAATTTGTCACTTAAAAAGTTATTCTTCATCAAGATCTTCAACGTCTTCACTTTTTCTTACAAGAGGTAAACTCGTGCTCTCACTTGAGAAAATTTATAATTATTTTTTTTATCCCAAGTGCCCCTATATATCTAACTTCTCATAGTCAGATAAAAACTTAATTGTATTCCTCAGAATTAAGTGCAGTCAAACAACCAGAGGAGTAAATACGGTCTGGTGAGTAAGATTCACATCAAAACCAAATGATGTAATATAAGCGTTGCCTCGGCAGCGCGCGAGCCACTCAGTCACACAATCAACATCAATCTCCTCAGAGAAAGATGGTCGCATCAGCAAGCTCTCACTCAGAAGGGGAATAACCACAGCGTGGGCTTCTAGCCTCGAGAACGAGCTCTAGATCTAGGGAACACGGGTGGAGATACCAAATGATGTAATATAAGCGTTGCCTCGGCAGCGCGCGAGCCACTCAGTCACACAATCAACATCAATCTCCTCAGAGAAAGATGGTCGCATCAGCAAGCTCTCACTCAGAAGGGGAATAACCACAGCGCGGGCTTCTAGCCTCGAGAACGAGCTCTAGATCTAGGGAACACGGGTGGAGATAGGACGAGCCGTCTCCAACCCGTCCACCAGATCATGTGCGATCCCCGCGATCTCAGTCGCCGCCGTGCCTCAGTAGCAGCGGGACCGCAATCACAAGATCACAGGCACGGACACACTCCTCGGGAGCGTGCCCGGCGAGAGCGGAGCGCTTAACAGTGGGAAAAGCACAATCCGCTCCCTAAGAGCCGACTGCGTGAGCTCCGCTCCCCATTAATGCGGCTCATTATAATATCAGTCATAATATGCTTGTGTAACTTATGCTTGTGCAACTAGCGAGCTCTTTGACGCCCTCCGTATCAATCTCCTCGGAGAAAGACAGGCAGAGCGTCGCGCCCTCTCCCCGGGGGGGATGTACCGCAGCGCGGGCTTAGATAGGGACTCGCCCATCTACATTCCCTCCATCGGATCCATATGCCAATCCCACGAGCACAGCCACTGCTCCGCCTTGGTGAAAGCGGGGCCGGCACTGCGAGAAACGCTAGTGAAGGCTCTCTCCTCAAAGAGAGCCCTCTGAGAGCAAAGCAAGGCAGTAACAAACGCTACCAAAACGGGCCGTCAGCTCCCTTTTTTTTCGAGAGCTGACTCTGCGTGCTTGCTCCCAAGCAGACAACAAACAAACTAAAGTAAAGTAACGCGGGCAGGGAGGAACACACAGACTGAACGCTGCCTGCCCTCGCCTAGGTGTCTGGTTTTGTCTTGAGATTTCATGACAGACAACACTAAATAAGACTCACAAACAGATATCAGACCGACACACACACGGAGCGCTTGCTGAACGACAGAAAGCTGATGCCAGTTTCACCGCACGTGCTTTTAAGCTTCCTGGTCGCTACATCACCCCGCCCGTGACGTCTCGCCCATCCATTGGACTGATTACACACGTGGTTCAGAGCCGGTCACACTGAAGGGCATTCCCGAAGCGTCCTCCGACACAGCTTGAGTTCCTGAAGAGGAACCTACATTACCCGTGATTCTGCAAACAAAACTCGACTAAACAGAGAACTGCAAAGCAAACTGGGCCAAAATAACTCATGAAGTACAGTAAATCGCCGTGCTCTCAAACTACGTAAATATTTCTATATATCTCAGCGTTTTGTAGGTGTAATGCCATTTTGAATTGAATTTGAACTGCTCCATCATTCAAATATAATAATAATAAAAGAAAAAAAAACTATATAAACATATGAAAAGAAATAAAAGCTAAAAAAAATACAAAACCAAGCAACAAAAATACTTTAAAATGAAAATATATAAATAAATAAAATAATAATATTAATAATATAAAAATAATAAAAACTATTATAGTGTATCAATGATTATAAAATATACTATTTATAATTAATTTACAAATATACTGTTAAAATAATACCATCTATCCTTCTTCTGATATAATAGTAAATGTATATATAAAGCAGATGTAAAACAAATCAGAACTAACAAAACTAAAATTAAAATAAAATATACAAATAAAAGCTAACCAATTAAAAAAAAATGACAAAAAACTTAAAACTAAAAAACTTTATCTAAAATTTAAATAAAAACAAAACATGAAAATAAAATGGTATAAAATAAATAGTATTGAAAACTATAAAAGTCTATTAATGACAGAATTGTACAGAATATAGTAAAGAGTCATCAATCAATCAATAAATGTGCCTCACCTGGAGGAAGTCCAAGCATTCTTTAATAACTTTAACTTCATGCTGATAATCTTGGATCATCTTCTCCACCTTCTTCCTGTCCGTGTTGGAGTGAACCGTATCGGTGATGTTTGCCGACGCTGAAGTCACTCCGCCGGCGGTCGCGACCCCGATGCCCACCGCCGTCACGATGAGGGACGTCCCAAAGGTGAAGGGCGCCAGAACCAGGCCGGTGATGGTGGTGATGCTGCCGGCGACGCTGGCCACCCCGCCGCCCACGCTCGCGGTCACCGTCTTCCTGTGGAAACTGTCGGCGGCGTCCGCTAGCGACAGCAGCTCCCGTATGCGCCGCTGCAGCGACGGCTCGCGCTGAGTCAGCAGGTGAACGAATAACTTGGCGGCCATGAATACCCGGTTAGCGGCGGCTTCGATCGCTCTGAGAGCGAGGAGGAAACAAAAAGTTATTTTACATCACACTGGTTTTGATTGTACGCAGATATGCTGCAATATAAAGGTAATGTTTGTGTAGAGTCAATGCAGCCTTTCACAAATGTCACAGAAACCTTCATCTGCACCAGCAAATTTACACTTGTGAATAATATTTGTAATTAGTTTTTATCTTTATATTGCCTGTTTTCATTTTAATTGCACTTAAGGATTTAGTTTTGTTTAATGCCTTTTAAAATCTTATTTCAGATATTTTAGTATATATATATATATATATATATATATATATATATATATATATATATATACAAGAATGTGTTTTACTCTGAAACTGTTTTAAAATCAATGCCATCAATCTAAAGAAGTTGTGTTCCAAATTTCTCAAAAATTGAGCTTTCAGTAAGATTTTGCTTGGGTGCAGTACCAAACGTTTCCATTAGATGAAATTCGCTTCACATTCATTTCCAATGTGGTCATTTTTGACCACGAACAGTACAAGTGTGACTTTTTTTAGGATCATTTAACCTTTTCAAATCATGTTTATAATATATATATATATATATTGTTTCTTTTCCCACAAAGAATGTGGCAAAAACTACCCAGTTTTTGTTTAAATAAAATATATTGTACTAACACTTCAAGAAGGGCCTTTTTTTACTAGGAAAATGTAAATCTTTCTCACCGTTCTCCATCTTTCTCATTAAATTGCTTTGACTCGTTCCATTCACTCCAACCTGAGAAATAAAACAAAAACCCATCTCTGCAAACTCAAACACAAAAGCGCATTTGAGATCACGACTCTTAACTTAGGAAATACCTTCCACGGTTCTCCACCAGGCCAGCAGACCATCTTCATCCTGTGAATGTCAGACGCAACTCAGGTTTCTGACACCAAACAGACTATGTGCATATAAACAAATGTGTGAATTACTAGCAATCAAGGACTAAAGTGAAATGTTAACACACATCTTCATTGTCCAGAGGGGTTCCTTCACCAGAGACGGCGACATCTGTTTCTGCTGTTTGATCTATCTGTAAAATAAAACAAACAAAATGCAATTATCGATATAGTGATGGATTTCTGATTCTCAGTCTTACAAAACATTTCTCAATGCATCAAGTTTCAAGTATGGAAGTTGTGAATTTTTCTCAAGAGTTCTTGGATGTAAATGAAGGCTTTAACAGTCCATCGAAGCTCCAGCTCAAATGTCATCTGTATGTTAGTCATATTTCCAAAATAATCTGTACCTGTAATCTGTTTTTCAAATAAACAAAATTATTACGATTCTGATGATGAATTTTCATGCATTCCCAGTTTTACGGAGATACAATCATTAACCTAATACCAGCAAACAGAGTGATCATTAAAGTGCAAAATAGCAAATAATAAACATATTAAGGAGATTTTACAATTTGTTTTCATAAACAATATCTTGAATAGAGGGCACTTTGTTTTTTTTGTACTAGCTATGCAGTGTTGTGGGTAATGCATCACAAGTAACATGAGTTAAGTAATCAGATTTCTTATTTTTTTTCAAGTAACTAGTAATGTAACATTACTTTTTAGTTTACAAGAAAATATCTACTAGTTACTTTCTCAAATAGGTCACACCAGTTACTTTGTTTTCCTGTCTGCATGTTGAATATGTTATATGTGAATATGTTACTACTCTAGTTCTAGACTAACATGCATTACTCATCTCACTTGCACAAAAACAGATTTAGTACTCCTCAAAATGAATAAAAACGGTGAAATGCAAACTCAGAATATGACGCAAATCTGCAATAATAAAATCTGTTAAATTACACAAATATCCTTTATGCATTTAATCCCATTTTATTAACCAATGTCTCTGCAAAAGTAACTCAAAAGTAACTTTACATACCTTTTTATGGAAAGTACCTTCCTTAAAAAGCAACGAAGTCATGCAATTAAAGTTAAAAAAAGCCAGTGCCACAAGACAAATTGCACTTCTCTGAAAACAAAGACTCAGATGTATAGCTTTTTAATGCTTTAAAAATCTTTGATATTTCAGTAATTGTATATTTACTGTATATTATTTTATATATATGTTTTTATATCTTAGTTTATTTTTTTAATACCATTGTTAAACATTTTAAAGGAAACTTCTCAGTTAAATACACGATGTTATCTGTAGCCTACTTAGTATTATTATTTTATTTTTTTACAATATCTATATAGATTTAAAAAATATATATTTTAGGTTTAGTACAAACAAACAAATGCAAAACAGATGCATACGCATGTGCTGACAGTGAATACGCACCATAAACATGTCAATGTTTGCACTTAAAAGCAATGGAAATCACTGAGGTAACGATGCTCACGGCATGCATCTGTTAACACCCACAGTCATCCAGACTTGTGTCTACACTGTATATTTAACATGTAATATTCTTTTAATTGCATGTAATTAAACACAAGCATGCAGACCAACAGACTGAGTGCTATAATATTTTGTATTCCTAAAATTCCTGCCTTCTGTAGTCATCAGCAGAGACAATAAATGACTGATGAAATCAAACCACTTATGAAGTATACAGTATAAACTATTAATTCAACTGTCTGTGATGCCAGAGGAATAAAATATCACACGCACAGCTGGTCAGACTGGTTTTCCAGTAATTCATCTGGAAATCACATCTCTTAGAGTACGCCTATTGTATATTGTTGAAGTATAAGTGTTCATAACTGACGTCCAACCCTGAAATAATTCAAGACGACATGCTCTCGTACCTGAGCTGTGGATTTCAGATGGTCTCGCATCCCGCCGTGATCCTGAAACACAAAGCACACTTACAGAAGTCAGAAAACATCAACAGTGCGTGAATTAAAACAGTACTGCTGCTACTTGAGATAAAGATGTTAATGATCGCATGTGGCGTTAATGAGATGATGAGGGTTTCGTTAATGACGCAGTCGTCTCGCAGTGTTTACCTGCGTTTTCTCATCTGTGGGAGCTGCTGCAGAGACAATCAGAGGCTCACTGATCTTGTTCTACAGAAAGACATGACAGAGATGCTGAAACAGACAAACATTTACTGCTGAGCTCCGTAAACATCGCAAACGGATTGTGCTGATTCCTTAAAGAGGCTCTGTCTGTGTGTGTGAGTGAGTGAGTATGTGTGTGTGTGTGTGAGTGTGTGTGAGAGAGTGTGTGGGTGTGTGTGTGTGAGTGAGTGTGTGTGTGTGTGTGTGTGTGTGTGTGTGTGGGTGTGTGTGTGTGTGTGAGAGAGAGTGTGTGTGTGTGTGTGTCAGCAGGGCCGGATTTACCTCTTTTCGTGACATAGGCAAAACTAATTTTTGGGCCCCCCTTCCCTATTAAAGTGGTCATATGATGCGATTTCATTTTTTCCTTTCTCTTTGGAGTGTTACAAGCTCTTGGTGCATAAAGAAGATCTGTAAAGTTGCAAGTATTAAAGTCTCAAATCCAAAGAGATATTCTTTATAAAAGTTCAGAGTCATTTCACCGTGGACGAAGCGGAGTCTAGCCCGGGGTCGTCACATGTCCTTCCGGATGCTCCTTTGTCGAAATCGCTGGCTGCGCCGTTCTCAAGCCCGCGCCTCTGCTCACTCTAACCCTCCGGACGTTCCTCACGCTAGCTCCCGGCTTCTGCTCACTGTGTGACGCTGTTTCGTTGTGAAAGCGAAACTACTTTGTTTGATCTTCTAAAAATGGAAACGACTATGTGCAGCACATTTTATGGAGGACTGTTTCCTGGGAGAGTAGACTACAATGCCGGCTGTTCTGACTCAAAGACTGTAAGTACGTCTTTTATGTTTAAAGAGTTTTTATATTTTATACATTTAAAGAGAGTCTTTTGGGCAGTGTAGAGTAGGGCTTGTTGTTTGTCATTTCTCCGATCACAAATGCAGACATGGTTTTATGTTTACGCGGCGCGATGCAACGCAACGCGTAAAAAGACAGTATAAGTCATTATAATCAGTAATTATGTCCCCACTGGATGCAACAAATGCCTCGTTTATAATGGGTTTTAATGTTTTTGTCTCGTCGCTCCGGCCTGACAGGGCATCACAGTATGGTGAGGGGCGTAACATTTCCGTCACACGCTTGAGGTATTCAGCCAATCACAACGCACTGGATAGCTGGCCAATCACAGCACACCTCGCTTTTCAGACCGATGAGTTTTGTAAAAATCGACGCGTTTCAGAAAGGCGGGGCATCGAGGAGAAACAATAATGTACAGTATGTGGAAAAGAATGTGTTTTTTTAACCTTTAACTGCATAAACACATTTCATTACACCAAATACACAACATAATGTTCTTTTTAGCAACATCATATGACCCCTTTAATATTACCACCCAAGCAAACAAAAATATTTCTTAATCAGTGGAAACCGTTATAGTGTTTTCTATCACAATAAGCGCTTGCGTTCAGTCAATAAAAATCGAATGTAGTTCTTAATTTGTTTGAGAATTCAAACAAATTGCATTTCATGCCATTAATAGGCTCGGCGACGTGGCCACATAACCACTTCAGGAGTGCATTATTTCTCTAAATAATTTTAACGGCCTCAATCACACATCAATTGTTCAGATTATTTGTTTCAAGACATTTGACATGTTTGCATCCTGAAATCTTGTGTGTGTTGAACTAGCAAATTTGTTATGCACCTCATCCCAAACCTTCCGTTGCAAATTCCAAAACGTAATTTTACAGTTAATTTTAGAGTTAATAACAGAAGCTTGATATTCAGGCTAACGCAGTTATTAGAGAGAGAGAGCGAAAGTGAGCGAGAGAGAGATTTAGTGCATCTGTGCATCTCTCAGCAGTGATCAGCAGCAGCGTCTACTAATAGCGAATCTTTAAGTTGAACTGCTTCAAGAACCTCGCTACTGAGAAATGTCATGTAGCTTTTCAGCTGCAAAACTTTTTTATTGATAAATTCGCGGGGCGGCGCTGACGACAAGTTTTTGTCGCGTCTCCGCGTGTGTGCGTGTCTATGTGTGTGCGTGTGTGAGAGAGAATAGGAGAAAGAAAGCGTGATATCCGTACATAAAAATAGTTGAAGACATGGAAATAGTTTGTCATTTGTACCCTATTGTTTGTTATATTTATTTGATCAATGTCTTCTGGGGTTTTGGTTATTTTACTCTTGTAGATATCCCATAGTATAATAAAAAATATTATATATCTCTTCATTGTGTTTGGGCCCGCCCTGGACGAGCGAGCATAGACACGTGCCTAGAATGCCTGTGAGTAAATCCAGCCCTGAGTGTGAGTGAGTGTGTGTGCGTATGTGTGTGTATGTGTGTGTGTGTGTGAGAGAGAGAGAGTGTGTGCATGTGTGTGTGAGAGAGTGAGTGTGTGTGTGTGTGTGTGTGTGTGAGAGAGAGAGTGAGTGTGTGTGCGTGCGTGCGCGTGAGAGTGAGTGTGTGTGTGCATGCGTGTGTGTGAGAGAGTGAGTGAGTGAGTGTGTGTGTGCGCGTGTAAGAGAGAGTGAGTGTGTGCATGTGTGTGTGTGTGTGTGTGCGTGCGTGCATGCGTGCGTGTGTGTGTGTGTGTGTGTGAGTGAGTGAGTGTGTGTGCGTGTGAGAGAGTGTGTGTGCGTGAGAGAGAGTGAGTGTGTGTGAGTGAGAGAGAGTGAGTGAGTGTGAGTGAGAGAGTGAGTGTGTGCGCGTTTTTGTGATTTGAGGACACAAACTTGTGTAATGACATGGGTATGACATAGGTATTACAACGAGAAGGTGATTTATGAGGACATTTTGAGTGTCCCCATATTTCAAAAGGCTTATAAATCATTCAGAATTAGTTTTTTTGAAAATCTAAAAATGCAGAAAGTCTCCTGTGAGGGGTAAGTTTAGGGGTAGGGTTGGTGTAGGGCAATAGAAAATACAGTTTGTACAGTATAAAAACCATTACGCCTATGGAGAGTCCCCACAATTCACAAAAACAAACCTGTGTGTGTGTGTGTGTGTGTGTGTGTGTGTGTGAGTGTACCTGTGAGGAAAACCTGAATGGATTTAGTTTTTGAATCATCCCCATGATTATTCCGGGATCCTGAGAATGAATGAATGAATAAATAAATAAATAAAACAATCAACCAAAGCCATCATCACATTACCAGTGTTATTATCGTAAGCTAAAACTAAAGTCATTAATAGTAAAAACTGAAACAAAATTAAATGAAAACATAAACGTACTTATCTAATCTGCAACATTTCTTAAGTCTTATTTATTTATATTTTTAACCATGTTTCTAGAAATAAAATGTTAAACACATATCAGGTGAATGATATATGAACAAATCCCTCAGTAAAACCCTTCAGAATATAGAGAGGAATAAAACTGCCAAGCTTGGTGTCTGTGCGTGCTGCTGAAGTGAAGATACAAGCTCATTTGGAGAAAATGGATCTCAAAGATATGTACTGTAATTGAAATCCACAGACGCAAATTGATAAAGTGCAATAAAATAAACTGTTATATTTTTTCTGTTATATTCCAAACTTGACCAGTGCATGAAAAAACAATGGTTTTTGCTGGTGTGTCTTGCCTCAATTTACTCATCACAACTGTGCTGATAAGTTTTACTGATTAAACATATTCCTCTAAACGTGTTCTTGAATGTTTTATGAACATTCATACAAGCTGATGAAAACAATGTATTCCAGACCTGTTTGTGTTCGGTATCTTTGCTCTCTGCTGCCTCTCCTGTCCAGGTAGAAGAACTGCATACAGGTGTGTCCTACAGCAGCAACGCAACGTATGGTTCAATATATAAGACACAGACAAATAAACATACCCAAACTTGGACATTTATTCACATCTCACTTTCACAAAACCACAACCTTATGAGACTAGGTTTGCATTTTCTGAAGGAAACACTAGAGCATGCAAAGCAAGGAATGATTCAGGAAAGCAGAGGAATGAGTTTAAAGTCTGTAAACACAAAACAGACAACAGTCTAACAAGGTTTCTAGGAAAACGCGAATGAATAAAAGAAAAAGATGTCAATACCGCATAGCCTAAAATAACATATGATAATGAGAAAAATAAGCCTCACCTGTCTGCCATCATTATTTGCTGAAGCTTTGGTTATGGCAGAGCTCTGGCATTAGAAAATAGCGATATCAATAACATATCAATAGTTATACTTTATTGGGTCATTTTCTAAACCCTTAAAGTCATTTTACAATACATTTACAAATTTTTTTGTTTACATTTAACAAAAAACGAGGCCAAAATGTGAGTGTGTGTGTGTGAGTGTGTATGAGTGTGTGTGTGTGTGAGAGAGAGAGAGTGAGAGTGTGTGTGTGAGAGAGAGAGAGAGAGAGAGAGAGAGAGAGAGAGAGAGAGAGAGAGAGAGAGAGAGAGAGAGAGAGAGAGAGAGAGAGAGAGAGAGAGAGAGAGAGAGAGAGAGAGAGAGAGAGAGAGAGAGAGAGAGAGAGAGAGAGAGAGAGAGAGAGAGAGAGAGAGAGAGAGAGAGAGAGAGAGAGAGAGAGAGAGAGAGAGAGAGAGAGAGAGAGAGAGAGAGAGAGAGAGAGAGAGAGAGAGAGAGAGAGAGAGAGAGAGAGAGAGAGAGAGAGAGAGAGAGAGAGAGAGAGAGAGAGAGAGAGAGAGAGAGAGAGAGAGAGAGAGAGAGAGAGAGAGAGAGAGAGAGAGAGAGAGAGAGAGAGAGAGAGAGAGAGAGAGAGAGAGAGAGAGAGAGAGAGAGAGAGAGAGAGAGAGAGAGAGAGAGAGAGAGAGAGAGAGAGAGAGAGAGAGAGAGAGAGAGAGAGAGAGAGAGAGAGAGAGAGAGAGAGAGAGAGAGAGAGAGAGAGAGAGAGAGAGAGAGAGAGAGAGAGAGAGAGAGAGAGAGAGAGAGAGAGAGAGAGAGAGAGAGAGAGAGAGAGAGAGAGAGAGAGAGAGAGAGAGAGAGAGAGAGAGAGAGAGAGAGAGAGAGAGAGAGAGAGAGAGAGAGAGAGAGAGAGAGAGAGAGAGAGAGAGAGAGAGAGAGAGAGAGAGAGAGAGAGAGAGAGAGAGAGAGAGAGAGAGAGAGAGAGAGAGAGAGAGAGAGAGAGAGAGAGAGAGAGAGAGAGAGAGAGAGAGAGAGAGAGAGAGAGAGAGAGAGAGAGAGAGAGAGAGAGAGAGAGAGAGAGAGAGAGAGAGAGAGAGAGAGAGAGAGAGAGAGAGAGAGAGAGAGAGAGAGAGAGAGAGAGAGAGAGAGAGAGAGAGAGAGAGAGAGAGAGAGAGAGAGAGAGAGAGAGAGAGAGAGAGAGAGAGAGAGAGAGAGAGAGAGAGAGAGAGAGAGAGAGAGAGAGAGAGAGAGAGAGAGAGAGAGAGAGAGAGAGAGAGAGAGAGAGAGAGAGAGAGAGAGAGAGAGAGAGAGAGAGAGAGAGAGAGAGAGAGAGAGAGAGAGAGAGAGAGAGAGAGAGAGAGAGAGAGAGAGAGAGAGAGAGAGAGAGAGAGAGAGAGAGAGAGAGAGAGAGAGAGAGAGAGAGAGAGAGAGAGAGAGAGAGAGAGAGAGAGAGAGAGAGAGAGAGAGAGAGAGAGAGAGAGAGAGAGAGAGAGAGAGAGAGAGAGAGAGAGAGAGAGAGAGAGAGAGAGAGAGAGAGAGAGAGAGAGAGAGAGAGAGAGAGAGAGAGAGAGAGAGAGAGAGAGAGAGAGAGAGAGAGAGAGAGAGAGAGAGAGAGAGAGAGAGAGAGAGAGAGAGAGAGAGAGAGAGAGAGAGAGAGAGAGAGAGAGAGAGAGAGAGAGAGAGAGAGAGAGAGAGAGAGAGAGAGAGAGAGAGAGAGAGAGAGAGAGAGAGAGAGAGAGAGAGAGAGAGAGAGAGAGAGAGAGAGAGAGAGAGAGAGAGAGAGAGAGAGAGAGAGAGAGAGAGAGAGAGAGAGAGAGAGAGAGAGAGAGAGAGTGAGTGTGTGTGTGTGTGTGTTTACATTTAACAACAAACGAGGCCAAAATCAAGAACAGTGAGCAAACTTTATGATTTGCTGGGAGTTTGAGGAATTATTATGTATGGACTAATGCAGGTCAAGTGACTGAAAACTCGATGTGGCTTTTAATAAGAGGATGATTACAGCATTATGGCATTCAGGGTCAGATAATTATCCTTTCAAATGAACTGTTACCTGTGACGATGATTTAAAGGGATAGAGATTCTGCATTACACCAATCGCTCCAGTCCTTCCTGTGGAACAAAACACTTAAGCAGCTTCAGAAAAGAGTAATGCACCAACAGCAACCTCTTTAATGAAAGAAAACATCATTAAAACACTGACCGGTTGGACCGGATGATCTGCTCAGGAGGCCGTGTGAATGGAGGGTGTTTACCTGTGCTTTGAGTGGATGCTCTTTTTATAGGCTATGGGTGTTTTTTGCACTATTGAATTCATTTAACTAAAGGTCTTTATTAGTAAACACCAATACGTAGCACTATGCGTAACTTAACAGTAATACCAGCTCAAACTCAAATGAGACAGACACGCCTAAACACGCTTGCGTTCATGGTTTCTTTTCTTTCTTTTTCTCAGTCACAACATTGATGACAGGTTCACATTCAGTCTCACCTAAAGCTGCTATTGCAAACACTCAGTGCGCTTTGATCGGTCTAATGTTTCAACGCTGACGCTGCTGCACTAATAAATATTTTTAACTTGACTCAACACACCTGTCCAAGACGCCTGTATGATGCATGTGTAAGTCATGGCTCCTGAATATTAATTATGTAACCTCATAATGTAGGACAGGGGGTTTTAAACAAAATTCAGAGGGAAAGAATGGTGTAAAAATGCCTTAAAAAGAAGTTAACATTTGACAAATTTTATATTTTTAATGGTTTCGCATTCAATCTTAAGATTGCAATTATATTATTATGTTGTATAGAAATGTATTTAAGTATTCATATCTCTTCCCCTGCATTTATACAGTTCAAATGCAAATGCCTCTAAGTGCCATATAAGATTTTTTATCTAAAATTAGCATTTTTATCAGGCTCCTATGTTCACGTTCAGTAATTTTACTTTAATGGCAATGTAGGCTATAGGTCCTTTCTATGCCATTAAAGTGAAATAAATGAAATATAGGAGCCTGAAAAAAATGCTAATTTTAGATGAATATACAAGGCTGTTGCATCTCAGCTCTTTACATGTATATACATACATTCAGTTTGTATTTGGTTTAAAGCATGGACTTGAGTAAAACTGCTCTGGAACAATATATATAGCTTAAACAGTTAACCTGTCATCATTACCGCGGGAAGTAGGGGTGCTGAGGGTGCGGTTTTAAAAATAAATGAATGAACAATATGTAATACAAAATAAATAATAGAAATTTTATTAATTAGTATATTCATTAAAATTCATTGAAAAAAGTAGCCTAAGCCTACAATGACAAGAAGCAACGGTTAAACATTAGTCAAGTTGAATCAAATTGACTGTGAAAGTCATTTCAACTGACTTAAAAAATAATTTGTTGCCATGATTTTTGGATTATATTATAACCTGTAACATGTCTCTGCCGTTCCCAAATTAAGAATTAACAACAATTTCTACAGACAGCAGAGAAAGAGGAGAGCGTCTACCTCAGCAGCACCTAATCTCGCATTCTCACATCTGTAGCGCTTAGATAGATCTTTAACGTTAGGTCTTTCCTATTCTTGAAACAAAATTAGTTCTTAAGGTTGATTCAATATTACTCTTAATGAAACACACACACACACAACATCAACAATGCTACAATGACAAAGTCGCTTACATAAAACTTTAATGAAGAGAACAAATAAGACCATGGAACGTCTGGGTATGCAGGTGCATATGGGCCCGGGCAGTTTGGGGGCCCGCCGAGCTGGGGGCAACGAGGGAACGAATAGAGCCCTGCACGGGCCCGGCCCTTGTCCAACAGCTTTATGAGAATTCTCGGCCCGAGTCCAACTGGATCCCATGTCTTTTCTCTCTCTCTCTTCCCCATTACACAGCTATTAAAATAGTTCAGTTTTGGTTTTTAATGGCAAAGTGGTCATATTTATTTTTGTTTCTTTATTAAGTTAATTTAGAAATATGTTTAGAACATTTTATGTTTGTTAAATTCATGTTTTTGTTTTTTTTAAAGGAACGACCAAGCGGCAGCGGCAGACAGTGAGTTGAGCATTATGTTTGATCAATTTAGCCTTCTCAAACCAACACGACTTGCCTAAAATAAACAGACATAAAACACTTCATGCATTTCACAGTATTAATGTAAACATTTAACCTAGACAAATGAGCGCTATTGGGTGCATATCCAAACGTTTGTGCGGAGAGTGGAAGCTAAAGCACGCACATTTTATTTAAGAACAGCGGAAACTTAAAAATACGCCGTCATTTTTGCTCATAAAGGTAAGAGTTTATTAACACATAATACTATTTTTGTTTGTTTGTTTGTTTGTTTTTTGGGCTGATGTGCCAAAATTGTGTTTGCATTCAGTAGCCTATATATACGGCAGCATTTTTGTGCCATGTTTAAAAATAACTACATAAATCAAATTAATGTCATAATATTTTAAGAATAAAGTTAAAATTAAGATAATAAAATCATGTTATATAATGTGAAAATTCCACCCATAGGCCTACTCCTCCAAACAAAAAAGCCTGTGGCATCCGTCATTCTTTTGACTTTTTTTAAACTCTGATTGATGATTCATGAGACATTCGTTTGTATTAAGTTGTTCTGATTTTTTTCAACATGCATTCAAATATTCATGTTTATTTCGTGCTGCAAATATTAAAGAAGAAAATAATTTTTTTTATATGATATTATATTAGAATCACTACAAATTAAAGAGCGTAAAAAGACGTTTATTGTTTGTATTTTATCATACAATTGACAGAAGGCTGAGACTTAGACTTTGTAGTAACAAAGCAAAAAGCTGCGATTATTGGGTGACTTTAAATGCATGCTTATGGCTCATTATTATTAATCGAAAAAAACAACAGCAACAAAAAACATTAAACTTTGAACTTTTATTAACAAAATAAATAAGGATATGTTTTACTCGCGTTTAACACAAATAAATAGCCTATGGATTTCCCCTCAGGCTTCCTTAAAAACATTCTTGTCCCGGAGTAATGACTTGCAGCAGAATATAATACTATCATCGGAATTATTCCTACTTTTAAGGTCACGCGCCTCCTGAGGGGAGGGCTCGGCTCATGAATATTAATTAGGTTGCAAGACTGACCGCTACAGGAACGTCACCGTCCCCTAATTAATATTCAGAAGTTGTCCTTTCGCTTCAGGCGATGGAATGTAGGCCTATATAAACTTTTTAAGCACGTGTTTTGAAAGGAAATCTCTTTTAATGTGCAAGCCACACGGAAACACATTAAAAGACCGAGTCATTAAATGCTCAAAACTCTCACAGCTGTTAAGCATTGTTGATGTATTTTCCTCTTTCGACTTCCCCTTAAAGTATTCAAGTTTCATGACAAACCGCAAACAAACAGCGCTTACCTTTACAATGCCCTGATCGTGCCCGTCTTCTCTTTAAATCCCCTCCCAAAAGAAAAGAAAAACCAAAACAAACAGAACGCTGAGGTTTTCAATGTTCTAAAACAATTAAAAGACGCCGTTCAATTCGCTGGCGTTCCGCTGCAAAACGCCCCCCAAATCAGGTCTTCTTGCCTAAAACATGAAAGAAACCCCACTGCGTTCAGCTCCAGCGGCGAACAGACCCCGCCGCCCCTCTCTCACTGTGTGTGAATCCACCGACTCTTCCTCGAAAAGCACATGATCGCGGGGCGTGTTTGAACACAAGTGTGGTTTTCCACTCAAGCTCCAGCTCTTTATGTCCCTCACTGCTTACACAAGCGGCATGGTTTATAGTCTTAAGTGTAGTCATCATTTCATCTGAGATGGGGTTTTTTATTCACCCAGACAGCTAAGTATATATATTTTATTTAATTTTATTAAAATATCTTCATGAACATAACCTTCCTTCCTGTGTTGCACAACATCATGTCAAGACATGAAAGAACTTTGTGTGTGTGTGTGACTGAGTGTCAGTGAGTGAGTGTGTGTGTGTGTGTGTGTGTGTGTGTGTGTGTGTGTGTGTGTG
>NW_015506726.1:78922-90646 GCF_001515645.1 Sinocyclocheilus grahami
GTGTGTGTGAGTGAGTGAGTGAGTGAGTGAGTGTGTAACAATTTTAGTGTTGTTAATAGTGCAATTTGTGCAAAACATTTGTGCATATGACAGATTTGCATAAAAATGCAGTTTATCCAAAGCGTAAAATCTCAATTACTGTACATAAAAGTGATTCTTGTCTGTGGCTTCATTCTCAACCATAAGCAGAACCGGATTGTAAACAAAAAAACTGGACTTTAACCACAAACTGTGACCACAGCATATTGTACACAGTTGTACAATACAAATACAATGTGATATAATTTGTGACTACATATCCTTATTTTGCGATGTCTGTTAAAGATGGCTTCATCTGGAAAGCATTTGCTGTGTCTAAACATCTGGCAGACGTCTTCAAGATGTCAGTTTTGCATACAATCTGCATAATAAACATCTTAAAGACATCTTCTAAACGAAATATCAGGGAAATAACTACAAGAAAACCATCATAGCACACAAGTACATGACAGAGACGTCTGCATTACATCTGCAAGACGTATTTTTTTAGAGTGTTTGCTCATCTGCAATACGTCTATAGGACGTTTTCTATCAGATGTCAAATAGACGTTTAGAAGACGTCTTTAAGATGTTTATGATTTAGAATGTATGAGATCTTAGAGACGTCTGTCAGATGTTTGTACACAGCAGATGCTTTCCAGATGAAGAGATCTTGCAGACGTACGTGTGCTATCTGGGTAACAAAGTATAGAAGTATCCGCGCTACAAACCAGCGCGTTTATAAACACGATAGTCAATTAAAATATAATAAGAAATACCAGTTTGCAATATCAAGCAGCATAACAAGATGTTTGTACAGTTAAACATAATCGACACTGGAAGCCGCGCACATTCAAATTACAAATGTCTGATAGAAACAAAAAAAATAAGACTGTTCTTAGGAAGTACACCAATCATGATGGGAACCATATGTGACCCTGCAGCAGTGTTAAGCCGCTGGGGTATATTTGTAGCAATAGCCAACAATACGTTGTATGGGTCATAATGTTATGCCAAAAATCATTAGGATATTAAGTAAAGATGTTCCATGTTCCATGAAGATATTTTGTACATTTCCTACCATAAATATACCAAAAGTAATGTTTGATTAGTAATATGCATTGCTAAGAACTTCATTTGAACAACTTTAAAGATGATTTTCTCAATATTTAGATTTTTTTGCACCCTCAGATTCCAGATTTTCAAATAGTTGTATCTTGTCCTATCCTAACAAACCATACATCAATGGAAAGCTTCTTTATTCGGCTTTCAGATGATGTATACATCTCAATTAAAAATTGTCCCTTATGACTGGATTTGTACTCCAGGGTCACATATAGCAAAGCATGATGGGAAAACACTTAAATATTTATGTGGAGGGATCCTGTAATCATCGGCGTGCTGAATGTATTTCTTGTCTCATTGCATGAATCATCAAGATAACTCAATTCAATAGCCAGTTCACACTGACAGCGATTTGCAGCAACAAAGCAGCTGGACTTCATTTCATCTCAATGAGAGTCGGAACTTGCTGAAAATCACCATTCCGTTTTATGCAAATGAGCAGCGACAACCAATGGGAGCGCAGACGGCCGAAAACCAAAAGCGACTCTGCGATGACTCCTAGATGTTTCCGCTCGCGTCGAGCAGCTGTTCTCTGATGGAGTTGAGCTCCGCTAAACCTTCGTGCAGCTGTTTGGCCAGGCTCCGCACCTCAGCCGTCACCTCCTTCTTACAGCCCTTCTTCACCTCTTTCGAGTCTTTGGTGAAGTACTTGTCTATTCCTTTCTGCAGACTGGCTAACTTGGCCAGCGTGTGGTGAATGATTTCTTCCGCTCGATCTACCGGGTCGCTCACTAAGCTAATGGTCTGCAGGGCCCGTCGTACCTCCCAGTCACCGGTGTAGTAGTTGTTCCGTCGCAGCAGCGGATGAGAGCGTAATCGACAAAGACCTTCGATGACGAATCGCAAACAGCGCTGCATTTCCACCAGCTGGGCCTCGTAGTCCATCACGATTATTGCAATCTTCTTACGGTCCTGCATTAAAACAAGAGAGACTTCGACATTTCAGATATATGTATATGGTAACACTTTACAGTAAGATCGCATTAATTAATGTTAGTTAATGCATTAATTATTAATGAGCAATAAACTTGTTGCAGCATTTATACATTTTTATTAGCGTTAGTTAATTAAAAAAATACAACTGCTCATTATTAGCTCATGTGAGGTCTATTAAATATAAAAAAAATAAATTTTTTGATTTTAAGAATCTATTCGCTTAGAATGAGCTATTAATGAAGAGTAATACATGCTCTAGATGTATTGTTAGTTCATGTTAACTAATGTTAACAAATAGATCCTTATTGTGAAGTTGCCTTTCGCATTACATAATATTTACATTTACTCAGCATTTAGCCCAAGCAGTAAAGCACGGTGGTCATGGGTTCGATTCCCAGGTAATGCATGAACAAATAAAGTGTTTTTATTGGATAAAATACATAATGTACATGTAAATACATTTATTTACTAAGAAACTGTAGCTATAATTAAATGGACATCAAGGTATTTTGTAAATTTACTACCGTAAATATATAAAAACTTAATGTTTGATTAGTAATATGCATTGCTAAGAACTTAATTTGGACAACTTTAAAGATGATTTTCTCAAAATTTGGATTTTTTTGCACCCTCAGATTCCAGATTTTCAAATAGTTGCATCTCGGGCCAGATATTGTCCTATCCTAACAAACCATACATCAATGGAGAGCTAATTTATTCAGCTTTCAGATGATGCATAAATCTCAATTTTAAAAAAATGACCCTTATGACTGGTTTTGTGCTCCAGGGTCTCATATGGTTGACCTTTGAACTGTAATAATCAAGCATGCACTTCAGAGCTGGACATACGCACGTGCATGTTGTTGACGGTGTCTGAGATGCTGGCGGAAGCGGCCGTGATGCCGCCCGCTGTAGCGACGCCCAGCCCGATGGCCGTGACGATGATGGACGCTCCGAACGTGACGGGAACCAGCGCCAGCCCCGCGATGGCCGCGGCTCCTCCCACCGCGGTGGTCGTTCCTCCCGTGATGTTTGCGATTTTAGCGCGGTGGTGGAAGTTGCTGAGGTCGTCGGCGATGCCGTATAAGATCAGCACGTGCTGGTAGAGCAGCTCGGCGCGCTCCATGAAGAGCTTCAGATACACGCGGAGGCCGCGGTGGACCTTATCAGCGACCGCTTTAAACGATCTGACAGGAGACACAGAGAACAGCTTAATGCGTGATACTTAAAAGCAGAGATGAAGACAAGACCAAACCAACTCAAACTCACTTCATTGGTATTATTATTATTAATATAAAAAAGAAGTCTGTTTACTTTTCAAGTAAATGTATCTTCATTTAAGAATCTAAAATGTAAAAAAACATGCAATGTTTTTGAAAATCAAAAATCGAATTATTTGTAAAAATAAATAAATAATAATACAAATAAAATAAATAAATGAGAAAATAAAAAAAGGTTTGTTTTCCCTTTGAATTATTAAATTTTTCTGACCTCATTGCCACTTTACATGTTAAGCATAAAATGTAAAATGTAAAAATTATCAAATCTTCTGATAAATATTGGTTAATTTCTCAGAAAACAAGACTTCTTAGTAATCTTAGTAATTTTGCTTCTCAAGTAAATGTATTTTGCACATTTTACATTCTTAAATCAAGATACATTTACTTGAGAATGTTCTATTTTCTGAAAAAAAAAAGATCAAAATTAAGTGAATTTTAGCTTGAAATGAAAAAAATACCTAATTGGGTCAGAAACATAATATTTTGTAATTTTTTTGACCGCATTGGCCGCATTAGTTTTTTTTTTCCCCCACTGTTTTAAGAAAGAAAAAAACATTTTGAAAATTGTTTCTTTCTTCAGAAAATCAAACTTAATATCTTAAGTCAAATTTGCTGTACTAAATGTACATTGATTTTCAGATATTCGAACTGGAAAACAAGACCTATAATCATTTTTGCAGTGTAGAGACACTTTCCACTATTCATTCAATCAACCAATCAATCAATCAATCAACCAACCAACCAATCAATCAATCAATCAACCAACCAACCAATCAATCAATCAATCAACCAACCAACCAATCAATCAATCAATCAACCAACCAACCAATCAAATCAATCAAATCAATGATAAAATGGAACACCAGACAAAAATAGTGAAGAACAACATCATTTTTGCAGCGTGACGATTATTAAATGAAGTCTTACATGGTCTCTTCTTCTTTAGTGCTGATCGTCTCATTAGCAGGCATTTCATCCCAAACTGAAAACACAAAGACTGGATGTTAAACGACTCAGATCTGATGTGTGTGTGCTGAATGAATGAATGAATGAATGAATGAATGAATGAATGAATGAATGAATGAATGAATGAACTCACACTCCACTGTATTCCACCACTCCATCAGACTGTCAGTGTCCTGCCAATAAAACACACATTTATGAATCAAAATCACATCAGGAGAAAGTGAACGGCTACACAAATATATTTACCGTGGTATGAACAGAATCTATAGAGATAATGAATGGAATAAAGTAAAGATGATAAGGAAGGACGGTTAGTGTTTGGGCTGACTGACCCCTTCATCCTCCTCTTCCTCCTGCTTCTGCTCTTCCTCTGCATCTTTCAGTCGTCTCATGTCCATCTGAGCCGACAGCCACTCAGCCTTGCAGATTTTCAAGAAGTTAACACTTTTATTCATTAAGAACGCATTCAATTGATCAAAAGTGACATTTATAATGTTACAGCATATTTCTATTTCAAATAAATGCTGTTCTTTTGAACTTTCTGTTCATCTGTGCATCCTGGAACACAAAAAAGCATCACGGTTTCCACAGAAATATTGTGCGGCACAACTGTTTTCAACACTGATAATAATCAGAAATGTTTCTCGAGCAGCAGATCAGCATATTATACTGATTTCTGAAGATCATGCGAGTAATGATGCTAAAAAATACAGCTTTGATCACATCAATAATTGACAGTTTAACAGATATTCAAATAGAAAACAGCTGTTTTACATTGTAAAAATATTTCAGAATTTTTACTGGCGGTGTATAAATAAATCAGTGCAAAAATGAACATGATATCTACCTCAGCAGCATCAGACAGGTGGAAGCCTCCAGACACGGCTCCTGGAAAGTCTTGAGGAAACTCCTTTATGTCTTGAGTCTGAGAGAAGCAGGTGAACAGATTATAGGAGATGAAGGCGCAGTGAACGAGTCGATTAAGATGAGCACACAGTTACCTTTGACCCTCTGCGATGCGTGTCAGTCTCTCTAGATGTCTGTGGTTTATTGTCCTGCGTGAGAGGATAACCAGCGTTAAATGTGTCCGTGTGAACCACATCAGAAGCATGAAGATGAAAGGATGACGTTACCGGCGTATATTCCTCGTCTCCTGCTCTGAACAGATCTGCACCCTTCTGAGGGAGCTCGCCATCTTCAAAGCTCTAGAGATATCAGACATCAGCAACAATTTTATCCAAATCTGAAAGTTCAGAAGAACGTCAGTCTCTCACCTTTGAGTCTCGATGCGACAGCGGCGGCACCTGAAGAAGAGGAGGCCTCTTCATCTGCAGAACAGTTGGAAACCAATTAAGCTGAATTTGTGGCATTACGTTACCACATTTACAAATACATAAATTAATTAAAACCTAGTAGAGTAGCAAACTAATAATGGAAGTGCATGAATAAACATTAAATAAAACACTGTTTGAAAACTAAAGACACAAAACTTAAATGAAAAAAAATAATTTTGACATTTTCACTCAGACAAACAAATAAATCCCATAGAGTAAAACACTCATAATAGAAGTACAAGAGGCCAGACAGTTACAAACATTATTTTTCAAAGCTGTAAACAAAACCAAAATTATTGGGTTACATTTTACAAGGAAATACTATTTCAGTCCTTTAAAATTTCACATTTAATTCAACGTGCTACTTTCCATTTCTTTGTAATTATTTGTGACATTTACTAGCAATTTCTGAGTGAAAATTGTTTCTATACCATTTTCTGCAGACAGTAAAAATGAAATATAATACACACAATTTGGAAATTAAAGAAAGAAATTGTAAAAATAAATAAGTAATACAATAAATAAATAAACGAATAAATACTGAATGACAATTGTTTCTACACCATTTTTTTCAGTGCAGACTGCAAACATTACATATAATACACACAATTTGGAAATTAAAGAAAAAGAAAATTGGGGGAATAAATAAATAAATATATAAATACTGAGTGAAAATTGTTTCTACATTTTTTTTTTCAGTGCAGACAGTAAACATTAAATAGAATATTTGGGAATTAAAGCAACAAAACCAAAAGGGAAATAAAATAATTGAAAAAAAAATATGATTAAATAAATAAATAGATAAACAAACAAACAAATAAATACTCAATGAAAATTGTTTCTACACATTTCTTTTCAGTGCAGACAGTAAACATTAAATATAATATTTGGAAATTAAAGCAACAAAACCAAAAGGGAAATAAAATAATTGAAAAAATAAGATAAAAAAATAAGACCACATGAAAATTGGACAAGTATTTGAATCGTGAGGAAGTAAAGTGAGAGGTTTGTTCACCTCTGAAGCGTCACGATCTTTGCTCTGCTTGATCTCAGGATCTTCACAACTCTAGAAAACACGAACATGTCACTGATGTGAACACTGCGTTTGACTCAGCTGCTCTTTAAAGTGCGAAGTACCAATTATTGCTATTGTAGATCATTCAATATTCAATAAATGCTCAGAACGTTTTAAATAAACCACAATTATGCGGACTAAATACAATATGCATTACTTGAAAGAAACTAAATGTTAACTGAAATAAAACATACAAATATTTCAGTGAACAAAATTTCTCATTTTCTTTGAGTTTAGCTTGAAGTAGCAAAACTCAAACTGAAATATAAAACGAACAAGCTTTATAGTATTATAAAATATTATTATACATTTTAATATACATTTATATTAATATTAAATTAAAAACAACATAAAACACAACAAAATTACTAAATAACACAACAAAATCACTAAAACTTAAACTAAAATTTAAATAAAAATTGAAGATATAATTTTTTTTTTTAAATATTATATTAAAAAACTAATAAGTTAATAATAACAAAATACATTTACTAATAAAATGACAAAAACACACAACACAATTACTAAAACTTTACAATTAAAATGGAAGATATTCAAAATATGAATAAAAACTCCAAGCTCTAAGTTTTACGGTTTTTACCTTTGACTGTCTGCGATGCAGGCGAGGGACTTTAAACTTTTTTGATTTCTTCTGTACAAACAGTGGAGAAAAACAAGTTAACATGCAATGAAAATGTCTCGGCGATCATAAGAGCGTTCTGGTTCCTCACCTGATGTCTCTCACTGGCGTCTGACGCTGTGAAGAGATCCGAGGCTTTAAGGACGTCTGTCTCCAGATCTGCCTGAATATATCAAAACCCTTCGCATGAGCAATCTTTTGACTTTATCTTTTGGGTTTCTGAAGCTCGTTTTTGTTGGCAGAATGTTTAATAATCAGTGCTGCTTCTTACCTTTGAATCCCATGCTGGAGGATTCATAAAGCTATTGGAATATGAACTCTGAAAAAAATAAAAAAATAAATGAGTCACGTAAGCAGTAATCTCGCCAGAAGTGAGCAGAATATCAGACTCTCTGAGAATGAACATGCATGAGCAACAGTCTTGCTTGCTTTGGGTTTCTGAAGCTCGTTTTTTTTGGCAGAATGTTTAATAATCAGTGCTGCTTCTTACCTTTGAATCCCATGCTGGAGGATTCATAAAGCTATTGGAATATGAACTCTGAAAAAAATAAAAAAATAAATGAGTCACGTAAGCAGTAATCTCGCCAGAAGTGAGCAGAATATCAGACTCTCTGAGAATGAACAGTCTGAACCTGAACATGGCTCGGTGAGTAACTCCGTCCGGCTTCAGATTTCAGTAATGTGTCTCCCTGGAGACAGAAATATTACAGGACATTAGTGAACAGACAGAGATCTCGAACTCATGCGCTCGTGTAGACGTCTGCTCTACCTTGAACTCGTGAGGATCGTAACCAAACGCTCCCTTCAGGTCACCAGACCCCTCATCATCCTAAAAGCAGGGCTTAATCATGTTAAAAATTAAGAGACGAAGCAGAGGTTTCCACGAATGTTCATACGACTCGGACAAACCTTGAGATGTGGATGAGGAGTGACTCCACAAGCTCTCTTCAGCTCGGCGTCAGCTCTGTTCTGTAATACAGATCCACTGTAAACAATGTGCACTCATTCATGACACTGGGAATACAAAATCATCTGATATCATACACCAACAACATCTCCTTCTTGGCTTGCTGTGTGAGACTGAACTTCCAAAAGCAGGGTTATTATCTAAAACATAACATAACATAAAAAATATAAAAAATACGCAGTTTTGCATTTCTTCACTGAAATGTTATGATAATATATTCATTCATATATTTGTTGTTTTTTTAGCCTTTTTAAGTTTGCATTCATTACTTAACCAATGTATATGTGTTTAATTGAAATAAAATTCAAATATATAAAAAAAATGTAAACTTATCTTATTTCCGTTAGTTGCCAAAGCAAAAGTTCTAATTTTCGTTAAGTTTAACTTTAGGTACTAAAATAACTAAATTAATAACAAAAATTATATATATATATATAAACAAAAACTGATAAAATAACCAAAACATACAGCAATATTACTAAAATGAAAAAGGTAAATATAAAAATGAAATGTAAAATATTCAAAATATTAATAAAACCAATAATATGTTTGATTACAGTAAATTGGCTTAAAAATAAGATGAAACTGTCAAACTGACAATAATGCAGCACATTACTGTTAGAAATGTTTATGACTGTATAATGCATTCAATTTCACATATTATTATTATTTTTAAATACAATTATCTAAAACATAACAAAAAAAACTAAAAAACATAAAAAGCATAAAGTTTATCCTTAAATACGCAGTTTTGCATTTCTTCACTGAAATGTTATAATAATATATTCATTTTTAATAGATTTGTTTTTTTTAACCTTTTTAAGTTTGCATTCATACTTTACGTATATTTTTAACTGAAATAAAATAAGATATTTTTAAAAACTGTAAACATATTTTATTTCAGCTAGTTGCCAAAGCAAAAGTTCTCAACTTGTAGTTTAACTTTAAGTACTAATTTAAATAAATTAATAACATTAAACTTAATATAAATATACAATATTTTTAGAGGAATTTTGTGCATTTTTAACCTCACTGTGTACCTTATCACCTAATATTATTCTACTGGGTGATTTTAATATTCATGTGGACATTGCTAGTAACTCGCTCACTAGGGATTTCATTTCTTGCCTGGACAGTTTTGGTCTCCAGCAATATGTGGACTTTCCAACCCATTCTAAAGGCCACACTCTGGACCTTGTTTGCTGTTCAGGTGTTACACCTCTGGACTGTACAGCAACTGCAATACCCATATCCGATCATAAATTGCTTTCTTTCAATGTTAATGTTACACTCTCTAGATCCAGGCAACAACGTTATATGACATTCCGGAATATAAAAAAGATCAACCCCTCAGCTTTTACTGTTGCAATCACCGACCTCCCACACAGTGACCATCTCTCTTCCTCTGATGAGCTGGTCTCCTTCTATAATTCTGAATTACGACAGCTCCTGGACAATTTTGCACCTCTTAAAACTCGGACTGTATCTTTCACTAACTCTGCGCCTTGGTTTACTCCTGAACTCCGCCAGCTAAAGTCTAGAGGGCGGCGTTTGGAACGCCTTTATAAACGAACTGGACTTGTGGTACATAGAGAGCTTTATAACGAACATGTTCATCTTTATAAGGATGTTCTCTCTGCTGCCAAACATGAGTTTTATTCACATTTAATTGAGTCTGGAGATTGTAATACTAAAGCTTTGTTCTCCACTGTAAATCGGATACTGAAACCTCCTAACAGCCTTCCTGCACACCTGTACTGCACTGCTCAATGTGATGAATTTATGTCTTTTTTCAGTAACAAAATAACTGCTATCCACCAACAGTTGGCCTCTCCGGCTAACCCACACTCTAATTCAGTTTACAGTGTTTCAACCGATTCCCCTCTTATTATTTTCTCTTCTTTTACCCTGCCATCTGAATTAGAAATGTCTAATCTTATTCATAAATCAAATTCTTCTACATGCTTATTTGATCCCATACCAACTCGCCTGGTAAAAGCCTGTCTTCCTTCTCTTTCTCCTCTTATAACTCCTATTGTTTATACTTCTCTTAGCTGATACCATTTCACACAATATTTTGTTAAACCGTGTATCTGCTATTGGTATCTGATATTCCTTTCGCTTGGTTTACTTCATACCTTTCCAATCGTACACAGTTCGAACAATTAAAAAGTTTTAATTGCCATCCCTTTTCTGTTAGCTGCGGCGTCCCCCAAGGTTCTGTCCTAGGTCCTCTGTTGTTCCTAATCTATCTTCTCCCACTTGATAATAGCTTTTCTAAATTTGGTATTAAATTTCACTGTTATGCTGATGATACACAACTTTATGTATCTACTAAGCCTGATTCCATTCTTCCACCTATCTGCCTTATTAACTGTCTTCATGAAATAAAAACCTGGTTCTCCGCCAATTTTCTTAAACTTAATGGCAATAAGACTGAAGTACTCCTTGTAGCCACTAACTCTGTTCTCTCTAGGTCCTGTAGTATTTCTTTATCCATTGATGGTTCCTCCGTTTCTCCTTCTCGCCAGGTTAAGAACTTGGGGGTCATCTTTGACAGCACTCTTTAATTTGAAGCTCACATTAATAGTATAACCCGGTCTTGTTACTTTCATCTCCGTAATATTGCTCGCCTTCGTTCATCTCACTCCACACAGTACTGCCATTCTAGTTCACTCACTTGTCACCTCTCGCATCGACTACTGTAATTCTCTTTTATTTGGTTTATCACACAAGCTTCTCCATAAACTCCAGTTGATTCAGAATTCAGCTGCTCGTATCATAACCCGGACTCCATCTATACAACACATTACTCCATCTCTTAAACAGCTTCATTGGCTTCCCATCAAATTTCGCATTGAATTTAAAATTCTTCTTCTCACGTATAAAGCTCTCCATAACCTCGTTCCAACTTACCTCTCAGATCTTATTCAGCCCTACACTCCTTCTCGAACCCTTCGTTCTTCCTCACTGGGTCTTCTCCATACACCCACGGCTCATTTAACCACCATGGGTCATAGAGCCTTTAGCCGTGCTGGTCCTCGCCTTTGGAATTCTCTCCCAGCTAACATCCGCAACTTAGATTCATTATCCCAATTCAAAGCTAAACTCAAAACTCACATATTCAGAATAGCTTATCCTACATGATTACTGGCTACACTCAAATCTTTAATTGTTTTTGTTTTTTCTTACTTTTTTTTTATGGTTCACTGATATTGCTGTTTATTGTTATTTATTCTGTTTTATTTATTGTTCATGATGTACTGTGACCTTGAGTGATTTGAAAGGCACCTTAAATAAAATGTATTATATATAAGTTTGCATTCATAAGTTTGCATTCATACTCATATATATATATATATATGAGTATGAATGCAAACTTA